>NC_132887.1:10231467-10391467 GCF_030463535.1 Salminus brasiliensis | reverse complement strand
GATTAGTTTGGCGGACAGTTCAGTTGAACATGATCCAGAGTCTTCAGAAGAGAGTAGAGCTTTTACTCCAACAGTAGAGAAGGATGATAGTGGCCTACCTGAAGAAAAGAAGGCAGGAACTGTCCAATCAGCAGTGGGAACGGGTGTTATGAATGTTGTACTGGATGAAAAAGGGGAGGTGAATTCAATGATCGAGAAGGAGATGTTCTCTACAATTGAGTGGGCTGAAACCAAGGCTCCTGAGGCTGCTGAGAACAAAGCAATTGCCCAGCCTGGAGACGGGAACATGAACATTGAAGAAAGTGAAGCCCAGGTCAGTGAGGGCAGCTGTGTGTTTAATCTGAGTGAGCTGCTCTCAGATGGCAATGCAGACTCCCTGAATAGTTTTACACAGCTCCAGTCTGTGCCTGGTTGGCATTTTCCAGTAGGCCTTGGCCTGTCAGAGACCGTGTGTTGTCCTTCAGTACAGTTTCCTGGCTTGAGCTACTACCCTGCATTTCAAGACAACAGCAATTTTGAAGGTAAGACTTTTTGGTATTGTCACTGTGCTTTTTTTCCTGACCTCAGATCAGTGTAATTATTTCTGGCTTCCAGATTTGGTTTTTACACAAGTGTTCAAAAGTTTGGGATTACTTGCCATATTAATCTTGCTTATAAACAATAACAACCTGATGCAGTGGAGAATTCAATACTGTGACATGTTAAACAAAGGTTTAGGGGCAATATTAAAATGTTCTACTAAAATAAAAAATATTCTTCTTGCTGTTTTTGTTTATTTTGTCAAGCTGCCCACCCTGAGGTTTAATCTCCAATTTTATCATAACCTAGTGTCCTAATAATCATAAAATCTGTGAAGCTGCACAGGATTAACATATCAGAGCTAGAGTGTGCAGTTCCTTCAGAAACCGCGAGTGTGAGTGCAGCTCAGCAGTGTTGCTGTGATATAGGTGTTTGTTGATAAGATGTTGCTAGGTTTAGCTGTGTTGGCAAACCTTTGTCTAAGTAGGGTGCCAAAACCTTTGCTCAAAAGGGGTGTCAGGCAAAAGCTAATCTAATATGCTTGACTAGTAAAGTTTAGTCCACAAACTTTTGGCTAAAATGTTGTTTGTCCAAAAGCTAATCCAATACATTTTGCTAGTAGAGCTGCGTGCACAAAGTTTTGGCTACAAATACGTTTTCCTAATAGAGCTGTGTCTACAAACATTCGGCAAAAATATTAGGACAATTTTTCACTTGCCTGTAAGGCAGTTTATTGGCAAGAACCTGGCGATACAATATGTATAATGATACAGGGGTTACTATACAGTATTTTGTGATCTTGCGATACTGTGAGCAAGATGTTGTTGTTGTTGTGGTTTTATACCTTTTTTTTTTTTTTTTTTTTTTTGGTCATTAAAAACATACCATAGTGTGCAACCACCAATCTTTACATGTAAACTATTAAATACAGATCCATATTGTGTTTTTCAGAATCGATACAGTATTGCAAAATATGAATATGGATTTCTGTATTTTCTTACATCCTTACATGTCTGCAACCACATCTATTGTATTGTTTGTAAGCATTTATTTCAAACTTTTTTCACATGAGTGTAAATGTTCATGTTTGCACAGATTTTGTGTTGCAGTTTGTATTCTCTTTATTGTGTCTCTCTATTAGTAAAATTTCTTCAAAGTCTAGCCTAGGGATGAGGATCATTCTCAGAAATTATTCAGTACCAATAACTGGTCTTCAATAGGAATAGTAAGTGTGCAGTGTGGGTGTTTTGTATTGACCACAGTGGACCTGTAGAGTAATCAAGAACAGCCGTCTACATTCTTGACACCGGTGTATACCTACTGGCTCACTGATGCTGATATGACTTGGATATTAAACTCTGGTATTGAATGGCATAGAAGTTGAAAGTCTTAAATTAGGCAGATGTGTTTGGTGCCCCCCTTCTTTGTAGTGCGATTAGCATCCTTTTCAACAAGGCCTTTACTGTGTTGTCTGTCCTAGTGATGTGGAGGGTGTGGGAGGACCTCACTGAAGATGGTCATCACTCTGTAACTCCGTCCACACCCACAAAGTTCAACTTCACCATTATGTCCTACAATATCCTGGCCCAGGACCTGCTAGAAGCAAACTCCGATCTGTATCCGCACTGCTCAGAGGACGTGCTGTTATGGGACAACCGTATTTACACCATCCTAAAAGAGCTTCAGACCTGGGAGCCTGATGTGAGTCAGTGCCTCCTCCTCTGAATTACACCTGTGACTGTCAAGGGCTGTACAGTACATTTTGTTCCATGCAGTAGAGGAATGTAGGAATCAATAATGCAAGATAAAATGTATTTGTGTGTTTTGCATGTACAGATTGTTTGTCTTCAAGAGGTTCAAGAGAATCACTTCCTGGAGCAGATATATCCGGTCCTGATTGAGATGGGTGAGTGAAAACCCTTCTTTTTCCTCACTTAAAGGAGCTTTAGTCAAGATTCAAGAACCGGGACCTCTAGCGGTTAAGAGTAAACACAAAACCAACAGATTCGTCTTGTTCTGGCATTGGCGTTTGGCCAGGTAAACTCTCATATCTGGGGATGTGATTGTGTTAGCATTTCACCTTGATATGTAGTGCTGCCGCTTTAACATTCTGCTTTTTGGTAGTGAAATCAAATGTAGAAATACTTTGAATTGATCTCTAAATAATTAGCGTCTGTTCAAAAAACAATTTATATATATATATATATATATATATATATATATATATATATATATATATATATATATACACACACACACACACAGTGGGGGGAAAAAAAGTATTTAGTCAGTCACCAATTGTGCAAGTTCTTCCACTTAAAAAAAATGAGAGGCCTGTAATTGACATCATAGGCAGACCTCAACTATGAGAGACAAAAAGGGAAAAAAATTAGAAAATCACATTGTCTGATTTTTAAAGACTTTATTTGCAAATAATGGTGGTCACCTACCTGTAACTTGTTCTTTAAGAGGCTTCTCTGTCCTCCACTCATTACCTGTATTAATGGCACCTGTTTTAACTCATTAACAGTATAAAAGACACCTGCCCACAACCTCAAATAGTCACACTCCAAACTCCACTATGGTGAAGACCAAAGAGCTGTCGAAGGACACTAGAAACAAAATTGTAGACCTGCACCAGGCTGGGAAGACTGAATCTGCAATAGGCAAGCAGCTTGGTGTGAAGAAATCTACTGTGGGAGCAATAATCAGAAAATGGGAGACCTACAAGACCACTGCTAATCTCCCTCGATCAGGGGCTCCACGCAAGATCTCAGCCCGTGGGGTCAAAATGATCACAAGAACGATGAGCAGAAATCCCAGAACCACACGGAGGGGCCTAGTGAATGACCTGCAGAAAGCTGGGACCAACGTTACAAAGGCTACCGTCAGTAACACACTACGCCGCCAGGGACTCAGATCTTGCAGTGCCAGACGTGTTCCCCTGCTTAAGCCAGTACATATCTGGGCGCGTCTGAAGTTTGCTAGAGAGCATTTGGATGTTCTGGAAGAGTATTGGGAGAATGTCTTATGGTCAGATGAAACCAAAGTAGAACTGTTTGGAGGAGAGTGAATGCGGAGTTGCATCCAAAGAACACCATACCAACTGTGAAGCATGGGGGTGGCAACATCATGCTTTGGGGCTGTTTGTCTGCAAAGGGACTAGGACGACTGGTCCGTGTACATGAAAGAATGAATGGGGCCATGTATTGTGAGATTTTGAGTGCAAACCTCCTTCCATCAGCAAGGGCATTGAAGATGAAACGTGGCTGGGTCTTTCAGCATGACAATGATCCCAAGCACACTGCCAGGGCAACAAAGGAGTGGCTTCGTAAGAAGCATTTCAAGGTCCTGGAGTGGCCTAGCCAGTCTCCAGATCTCAACCCCATAGAAAACCTTTGGAGGGAGTGGAAAGTCTGTGTTGCCCGCCGACAGCCCCAAAACATCACTGCTCTAGAGGAGATCTGCATGGAGGAATAGGCCAACATATCAGCAACGGTGTGTGCCAACCTTGTGAAGACTTACAGAAAACATTTGACCTCTGTCATTGCCAACAAAGGAAAAGTAACAAAGTATTGAGATGAACTTTTGTTATTGACCAAATACTTATTTTCCACCATTATTTGCAAATAAATTCTTTAAAAATCAGACAATGTAATTTTCTGAAAAATTTTTTCTCATTTTGTCTCTCATAGTTGAGGTTTACCTATGATGTCAATTACAGGCCCCTCTTATTTTTTAAGTGGGAGAACTTGCACAATTGGTGACTGACTAAATACTTTTTTTTTCCTGTGTGTGTGAATTGGATTTTTGAAATTGAGGAATGCTCATTTAACTTTAACAGATGTGATTGAGTTAATCTTCATTTTCAATTCAGACAAAAGTGGACTGCACTTCTAATGAATGCATTCTACTACTCCAACTTGCCCCCTTTGCTGACACGGATGTGCGAATACACACACATAGCTTGTTTAGTCCCAGTAGAAAAATTGCCAATAGAATTAGGCTCTGGAGCAGATAAACACATGAAGCTATTGGCACCATGCCTAATGCCAGGCATGAGCTTGAAGGGGTATAAAGCCCCCCAGCGTTGAGCAGTGGAGCTCTTTGGAATGATGGATGGTGCTCTAGTACGTTTGGAGTATGGGGAGTAGGGAATGAAAATGGGTAGTGATCATCTAATATCCTGACCTCACTAATGCTCTTGTTGCTGAACGCAATCAAATCCTCACAACAATGCTCCAAAATGCAGTTGAAGGTCTTTCCTGGACAGTGGAGACAGTTAATTGAACAGAAGCAGGATAAACACTATTTTAACAACTTTTCATTTTTAAAGTGTCCCAATACTTTTGTCTTATGGTGTCTCTAGAACCTGCAATAGTAAATCTAGACGGTAGATCTAGTCTTGTTGAACTGTTTTGTGATCATCACATTCCTCACCTTCTTTTATTTCTAGGATATTTATGTGTATATAAGCAGCGCACAGGCACCAAAACGGACGGCTGTGCGGTGTGTTACCGGGGCGATCGCTTCACGCAGCTGTCGGTCAGCCTACTGGAGTTCCGGCGCCATGACTGTGAGCTCCTGGACCGGGACAACGTGGGCATTGTGCTGCTCCTCCAGCCAACTGGCGAGCAGGGAGAGTTCCTACAGTTGAGCCCCATCTGTGTGGCCAACACACACCTGCTGTTTAACCCCAGACGGGGCGATGTGAAACTGGCTCAACTGGCCATAGTGCTGGCAGAGATTGACCGTGTGATCAGGCAGTGTAAGAAGAAGGGAAGCAATTGCGAGGTCATTCTGTGTGGAGACCTAAACTCCTTACCCAACATGCCACTGTACCAGCTGATAGTCACCGGCCAGCTCTACTACCATGGGCTTCCAGCCTGGATGGTGGGTCTTAAGCCATCTACCTTTGTGTATTTCTTAGAGCAGAGCAAGGGCTTATTCTAGTGCTCGCGGTCAAGTGAATAGAGAAAAACAGTAGAGGATGTCTGTCCCCATGTTTATCGGCTGCATCTGCAGCATATAGTAGTTTTTATTTTTAGATTACCACAGACAGTCATTTCGACCTATTTCCCTGTACTACAAAATTACAGAACACTTGTTTAAACACACTTAGAGTGTATAGAGAATTTTGTGAGTGTTTATTTATTCACTTTAAACACATTTTAAAGTGTACCCATCCTCATTATCAGCGGGTCACCTGCCCTCTCAACACATTGGAAAAACTGTGCGTTAGGGGTCGGAAATGAGCGTGTGGAGGTGGGGTTTCATGAGGTGCTAGTAACGTAGAAAATAGCCAATCCGAGGTTTTTCTCCATTATATGTTGAGGGGTGACCAGATGGTCGCCAACAACCGCTACATAATAGTGGGAAAATTCCCCTCTGTTTAAGGATTAATTGATGCTGCCTTACAGATGCAACAGAACTGAATTCTCAACCACTAGGGGGCGCACCAGCTAGGTTTGGAACAGCAAAAGTGTAAAGTGTAATTAATCGGCTTTGTTGGACAAATCACTTGTTCTAACAAAATGCTACAGAGAGTGCATGTGTAAAAATGTAGATTAAATCAGTCTGTGTAATATCTTTTTTTTTATTTTTATTTTTTTTGCGGTCACCACAATTTGTATTTTTTTATTTATTTGTCAATTGTTTCCCTTTTTCTCCTAATTTGGTACTGCCCGCCTGTTTGTAACTCCAACACTAGGAGGGTAAGGACTTTTCCAACACATGTCTTCTCTGATACATGCAAAGCCAACGGCACTTTTTTCTAGCTGCTGCCGATGTGGCATCGCTGGCCAGCTGACACTGAAAAAAGTGCCTGTGCCAGCCAATATTCCTTTAAGAGGGATGAGGGGCGAGTGTGCCATCTGTACCAGAGCATGAAGAGCATGGCCAGTTGTGCTCTCTCTGACTTTCTCTGCTGCTGATGGCAAAGAGGCATGGTTCAGGTTTTGAACTTGTGACACCCCCCACCCCCCCCCTTCAGGGCCTTTTATCATGATTTTATACTGGTGTTCTTCACGTTGTGTCCAAATCATCTGATGAAAATGACTTGGAATACACTCTTTTTTTCGTTGACTTCCATTAAGGATGTATTGAGTGTTTTTTTTTTTTTTTTTTTTTTTTTTCTTCTCATGTAAAGTTCCCAGAGATTTTTGCATGATAGCGACAGTATTTGAACTGTAAAGAGTTTCTATTATAAAGGAGAACTGGGTTTCTTTGAAGCATAAAGCATGTCTTTTATTGATCTGTTAATTGCAGGTATCTGGTCAGGAGGACTTGTCTTACAAAATCCATCACAGAAGGCTGTACGCCCCCCTGTGGCCCAGCAGCCTGGGTATCAGTGACAACTGTCAGTACTCTACTGTGAGTAAACCTCACACCAACTCATCAGGTCAGTGGAAAGTGTGTGTTTGTTCCTAGAATACTCACACATGGGTAAGTGTGTATACATGAAAACCTCCACATGAGCATGAGTGAACACTGGGGTATTTTTTTACAAGGCTGTTGTGAAGTTTTGCTTTGTTTAGCTATGTTTGTTCTATGCTAGTTTTTCTAGCTAATAAATAGGTGTATGTTTTATATACTTACATTGTGTCAGTTAATATATAAATGCACCACCACAGTCGTAAATGACTGCATGAAGGCAACTGCGGAGCTGTTTTCATAGGGAATTGGGTTGTGCTGTTTTAAGCTGATGATGGTGCATTTCCTGTGGTCAGTGTGGTGCAGCTCCATGTTAAGGCATGTGTGCTGTTGTATCTGTGAGCAAGGCTATATTTACTCTTCCTGCAGGGAAACTCCAGTACAACCATGACTTCCTCCGGCAGCTGCGCTACTGTCAGGCAGCCTGTGTGCGGCCCCCAGACCTGGAACTCATACCAGGCATCACAGACAACACACCAAGTATCTGAATTAAACCTGCCATTGTTATTGTTCTGATTTCACATCTCAATGAAGAACTGTAGCCTGCAAGTTTGGTTATGCATAGAACTACTTTCAGTGCCACTACGTATTTTTAATAATAATCCCAATGTTTTTGCCAAATAAAGACTCTCAAGGGCTAATTTCAGTCCAGGCAGTATGCAGTACAGTACACAGTACAAACGACTGCAAGCTTTGTTGACCCAGTTTTCAAATAGACTGGTTTTACATTATGAATAGAGATGTGAAGACCTTAATAATTTGTAACAAACCTTTACATCCACATTTCTCCCCTTTTTTCTAGTTGCTACTGCCCGTTAACCCACTCACACATAACTTCCCCTAGCACTAGCAATGCTCCCGACACTAGAAGGGGCCACCGCCTCTTATTGAACTGGGGCTGATGCGGCATCAGCAGCCTGGGCAGCCACGCTAAGAAAAAGCGTGGGGTCCCCAGCTCTGCTACACCAGTTAACAGACACCTGTGTTAGCCAACATTGCTCTAAGAATGATGAGGGGAGAGAGCACCATCTACCCACCATCTACTGTTCTCTCAGGCTCTGGTCTCTGATGGTAAAGCGTCATGGCTCGAAATTTAAACTTGCAACCCCCTGAAAATCGTTTAAAGATTCTTATCACACATCTCTTTAACAAAAATGGTACTTATAGAACCAAACATGATTCTTCTGCAGCATCACTTACAGAACCCTTTGCAATACCTTTATATTTAAGACTGTGGGGTTAATCTCTGTCCAGGAAACTGTCCCTTTGTATATCCTTATCTAACAATTTCTTATCTGTGAAAACTTCTTTCAGATCCTGAAGAAAAGCTGCTATTTACTCCAAGGTGAACAGTTTTGAGGGGTTTCCATATGCAAGATTAGTTCACGTCAAGTATTTCCACACTGTCAGTGTTTACGTAAATTCAGTGTCTGTAAAAATGTGAGGTTTTCTCCTCTTGTTGTTCGGCAGGTTCAGAAACACTATATATCACGGATTAAACCTACGTTCCGTGTACACCCCGTACATAGCAGGCACTGAGCGCTGTGCTGTCACCACATTGCACTCCGAGGGAGCTGCCATGGTTGACTACATCTTCTACTCCACAGGACAGGACTCCTCTGAGGAACATGAAGGTAGGCAGTATGAGTGGAAAGCCGTTCCGTGAAGCAGAAAGAATAGGCTAAATAAAATAATTGTGTGTGTGTGTGTGTATAACTGTTATCACTATATGCACTATATCCTTTACCTTCGTACAGGCTGGGAGAGTGGATTGAAGTTGCTCGGCCGTCTCGCTCTGCTGTCTGAGGCGGACCTGTGGTCACTGAATGGACTCCCGAATGAAATGTTCCCCTCAGACCACCTCAGCCTGCTGGCAAAGTTTCAGCTCAGCTGAATGTTTAGGACACCGGCCAGTGTGACCCAGCAGGAGGTACACAAATGGTCCAAAGTTCAAGTTACTGGGTTTGTTAGTTAGTGCTTGGACATGAAATTGATCTTCTTTGAGGCCTTAATTAAGCTGTTTCTTATGGTTGCTTTTCAATTCAAAGTCAAAGGCAGGTTGATTTTGAATCCAGAATTATGCTAAAATAGTTTTCTTCCTGGTAAAGATTGTGGCTGAAAGCTAAAAGGTTTCTATCATTTTAAACGGTTCCTTACTTTGATTGGTGAAATTTCGAAAAAACGTTTTTAGTCAGATGCCATTTTTTATACTCTCTGTCTTCGAGTTGAAGCTTGGTGTTGGTTTTAAAGGCAGGATTGTATTGAATTTGGGCATTTAGACATTACTTATGGTGTTTTGGGCATTATTATGGTGAATGGAAATGAAAATGGAGGAAATATTTGTTTGAGTTTTGTCAAAACGTATTTTCAGTCTGAAAATTACTGATTGTTCTTCATCGTGTTTTGAATTTATTTTTGAGGTTATTTGCTTTTGTTTTGAGCGGCTTAATATTCTTTCAGTGGAAGAAAAGTATTAAATAACTTGCCAAAAGAAGTATTCTTTTGTTATTATTTCTGAAGACTTCTGTACACCCTGAATCTGGAATTGCTACAAACTGTAACAGTGTGTATTATAACACAGCTTAAAAAGTAAACTAAAAATAAATAAATTAATACATTATATTAATTATAAATACAGTTTTTAGATTTGTTTTCCAAGCAAAACAACGTCAAGAAACAAAAAGCATATATACTATGTCCAAATGTTTGTGGACATCCCTGTTTATTGAATGCATTCATCTACTTGAAATTGCACCCATTGCCTACACAGATGTACAAATATGCACACACACGGAGCTTGTCTAGAACCTGTTGTAGAAAATAGAATCAGGGCCGTTTATCTGTATGCTGTATATATGTATGTACATTTATTTTAATTTATTTATTTGTTTATTTTGCTTTTTTTCTTCCTTGTGCAAATGAATAATCTTATCTACTCTACTCAGAAATATTGCAAAAAAATGAATAACTGTACTTCACAATGGTTTTGAATTGATATTCAATAAATGAAGGGTGACTTTTGCACAGTACTGCACTGTGAGCTACTGGTCCAACCAACTATGATGCTGTTTTTGACTCTGTTTGTGTGTGTGTGTGTTTGTCCTGATGCAGGGTTTTTTTTTTTTTTTTTTTTTTTTTCTCCTTAAGCTTGAGCTTGATCCTCTCAGAAGCAGCATGAGTGAGTATGAGCGTATGGGAGGACCGTTTCAGTGGTGCTCGAAGTCCGCATGATCTCATCATCTAGAAATCTGAGCTACTCTGCTCCAAGCAGAAATATCTAGGGCTTCCCAACAGCCTCCGCTGAGGCGTGCTCAAAGAAGATCCACAGCATGAAAGAATTATTCATATGATCTGAGGAGGCAGAGCAGTTACTAAGAATGTCTGTCTGGGCCTCGCTGAAGGAGGCGACTGTTTCAGGCTTGTGTTGGCGAACAGTATCGGGTCTTGCCTAGCCTACTTCTTTGTGCAGCTGCTCCAGGCCCCCTACCTTGAGCCTTTTATTTTTCAGCACTGAAGTGCTCCAAATCATGGCTTAAGCTGCAGAGGGATAAATGTTTAAAAGGCTGGATTACGAGAGCGATTTTAAAATGCCTCACAGCAGGTGGTGGCTTTAATGCCATTGCCCTCTACTCAGTTCAGATTGTAGACTGGAAAACTATTCTGGCATCTGTTTGTTTATACAGTCGTAAAGAAATTTAACAGACAAGACTCTCAGAAGCAGCGAACAGTGTTTTCCAAGCGCGATTCAGAATGCAGTGATGTTTACCTGCAGTGGCGTCTGAGTCTGTGCGTGTGCGTGTGAGAATGCAGACGTTTCCCAAAGGAGACTGCACATGCTCAAGAAGTGGGTCAGTAGGTTTTTAAAGTAGGCCAACATTCCTCGTGTGCATCACACACGGTTGTGGGCTTTTCTGTGATGAACAGTTTGTTGATGGATGTTTGAGTTGTGGAGGCAGTTAGTTTAGTGCCGTATCTGAGAGTCCAGCTGAGCCCAATCAAAGGCATCTTCTAAAGTGTCCAATGTTGTTCTTTTAAGTTGCAGTTTTACCGTCTTTCCACACAGAAATTAAAATCAGTCCTTGCTCGCAGTCTTTTACCCAAAAAGTGGTTTTAACAGTGATGTTCAAACTGTATAATAAACAAAAATCCCTTCTGTTCCTTTACTTCCTTTACTCCTTTACTAAAATCTGCTGTCAGATAACTTACTGCTTTGTGTTCTGCTGTTGTTGGAATAACTTAAAGCACAACGTAGGTGTTTCCAATAAAGTGGGCAGTGACTCAAAGCACAAAGTAGTTTATACCTCTCTAGCCCATGCCTAGCATTAGGCATGGTGCCTATAGGTTCATGTTTTATCTGCCCCAGAAAGTCCTATTCAATTGACCGTATGTATCTAATGGGACTAGACAAGCTGTGTGTGTGTGCATTTGCACTTCTGTGTCTGCAATGGGTGCAACTTAAAATGTCTGAATACACTGATTAGAAATGGTGTCCACAAACATTTTGACAGTGTATCTGGTGCAGCTTAGTCTAAACACCATGGGAACTGAACTGCAGGGCCAGAATTATACAGGACAGGGCACAAACCAAAACACAGCAATTTTATTGACCAGGGACAAAATATGAAACCATCTGTCCAAAAACAGAACTGAAGTGAAGTGGAGGTGGACCAAGCAACATGACAATGGCCCGAAATGGCTCAAAAGAAAGAAATGGAGAGTTCTGGAATGGTAGAGGTCAAAGCCTGGATCTTAATTCTGTTCATGTGAGTGGGATGATTTTAAATGGCCAAGAAACACCTTAAACAGCTAAAAGAACTCTGCATGGAGGAGTGGGAAAATGTTCATAGTTGATGTCAGAGACTCGTAAACGTTTTTTTTTAAACATGACTATACATTCATGGTAAACCAAACATTTGCTGTTGAAACCTGATGAAGTGTCAGTTTAAGTAATAAAAACAATTTTGTTCAGTTCACCATTTCACCATACCATGCATAACTCCTCTACACTTCAGCAGTTCATTGTTTATTTTGATCAAATTTCAAGTGTCAACAGTGAAGCATCTGATTTTGTCACATTTCTACTTTTCCTCACAGGAAAGCTAACATTACAGTGCTGTGGCATCATGGTGTATCACCACATTTCCTTTGTTCTCAAGAAATCAAAACCCCCCTCCACTGTGCTGGAGGGGAAAAGGTGAATAAAGTAATAGCCAACAGAGCTGCCTTTTTCTCTCCATTACCCAGCACTGTGCTGCATTTTACAGTCTTTCTAATGCTTTGGTGGGAGAACGTTTCCTGTTGATTTGTGATTTCGACAGCTCTGTTCAGGCTACAATGCCTTAACCATGTGTTGTCTTCAGCAAATGAAAGTAATAGAAGTTGTAGGTATGTAGCATGAGCAATGCTACCGCATCTGTGATGTCTAAAGGGTTGATCGCATGTTCAGCAGTAAAGGCCTTCAAATATTTTAAGGTCCAGTCCAGTCCACATCCACACTGTATTGAACTTCATGAATCCGCTGAAAATGTATATTAGGGGTACAAAACGCTTACAGTTGGAGAACAAGTTTTTGTGAGTTACAGGTAAGGCTACTACAATTGAAAGGAAGTGCAAGAAAATGCAATAATAAGATCCTTGGAGAGAGAATTAGTCACCTTGTATGTTTAAGGTGGTAGTAACTTTAGGCTCTTGCAGATGGCACTGCACAAGAATGATCAGGCTATAAATACCTGCAGGGTGTGCGAGGGGATTCATAGATTGAGAAGAGGGGGTACAGTGAATGTCTCATTGGATGTGTGAAAGGACCGCCAGCGTGTTTCATGGTAGTGAATAAAAAAATCGTGTTGATTTCAGGCAAGAACTGTTTCTAGACCTCATTGCAGGTCCTTTACCACCAATTTCTGAAAGAACACTCCGCAGGGAACTGCACACCATCTACATAAGGAGCAGAGTGGCATGCAAGAGGCCTTTGCTCATTTCTGTTCATGAATGACGAGATTTCCTGTAGACTGGGATTTTTGCCACTGCTGGTAGACCTGTATGACCGTATGCTTCCAAACACCTGCAGATTCAGAATGAGACACCAACTCTTCTCAATCTATGAATCTCATCACACACCTCGCAAGTACTTGTAGCCCGATCATCCTCGTGCCGTGCCATCTGCAGGAGCCTAAAAATTACTACCACCTTAAACATGCAAGGTGACTATTTTTTGTTAAGGGGGCTTATATACAAAAGTAACATAAAAGTGAGAATTTCAGCTCTCAAGATGTGCCACTTGAATTGTACTACCTTAAGCTGAATAACAGAATCATTAAAACATCATGATGCCTTTAGCACAAACTACCCCAGTTCCACTGCATATTTACACTTTTAAAAAAGTAGAACAGCTACGACTTGACAAATCAGGGCTTTCTAGTAAGGCCTTCTAACCATAGTCTACTTACTCCTACCCTCTATATACAGCCTTTGAAAATGGTTAACATGTCATTTGTTAAGATGACATTTAATATGTGTCATTTAATAATACAATAAAACTTGCATTGAGCTTAAAATAATTTAACCCTGCCTTTAAAACATATAAAAACAAGCTCATTCAAGTGTTACTGCGTAGATGTTACAGCTAGGTAAGGCCAAATTCATTCAATTCAAGATATATGAAGGCGCTGGCCATGAAAACTGCAGTCTGCCATCACCTCACATTCTTACACATTCTGAATCCTGTATATTTGGTTTACAGAAGTAACAATAGCAGGTCATGTTTCAGATCATTGGTGTAGGCTGTTGCTGTTGTTAAGCAGATACTGGACGCCTGCCATGGATGAGCTGAAAGGTGTGGCAGTGGTGAGGAACACAAACTCAGCAAGTTACTGGATGCAAACGGATGGGTGGCTTTTGATGGTGAAGAAAAGGCACCCGTTTGTAAGTGGATTACAAGCCAGTGTCAACATAGCCAAGCTAGCAGTCAGCTGACTTACAATATACACACTGTGATATTTACACATCGAAGACAGTATGTATCTCGGTGCTCACGCTTTAGAACCGAGCAGAGTGTCTACAAAGGTGGTGGCTTGAAATGAGGCTGCTCAGTTGATTGGTTCGTTAAAGGTGACATGGTGTGGTGTCATATCGGCACAGTTTTATATCCCATTTTTTCATTGCATGAACTTCTGCAACTGGATACGGTTCCAAGTCTTAAACACCCATTTAAAGTGTGTTTTTCAGACGTGTGTCATTTCGTCCACCCATAACGGTTTGGCTCCAGGACAGTCTGTTGTGAGTGGTGGGGTTTGGAAGCCAGAGAGCCAGCTCACACTCTAATCTGGTATCCATTCATGTCAGCAGGAGGTTTTGGCTCCAGAACCTTCTTATCACCCGATAGCCTGCAAAGATAAATAGCTGCATTACTGGCTGCTCAGAAATGTCATTTTGTTCCATAACTAGTCAAAGAGAGCAAAACTGCACATGTATCTACCGCACCAGCACTGGAAGCGTACACAATGGCTCTTTGTCTGTAGTTACCTGGCTTGTTTTCCCTTAGCTTTGTTGATGCAGTGCAGCCCAGGCTGCCTTAAGATCTTAATCATTCAGTAGAGGAACATGTAGAAACAAATGGGATTTACCAAGTGCCCTTATGTTTGAAGTGAAGGCTGAGTGACGTACCTTCTCTCACTGCGGCTGTTCTTGCGCATGGGGCTGCCTGGGTTACGGAGTGGAGATCCCATGTCTTTTCTCCTGTCCTTGGTGGGTGAAGGGGGAGCAGGCTTGCCAATCTGCATTACAGAGGTTAGAGTATTGTCACAATGGTGAAACGATGGCTTGTCAAAAGTATTCTGAGAACAGGCAGTGATTAAAGCGTGGATTTGAGGTTGTGTAGATCAGGGCTGCTACTATTATATCAATAATCAAGAAATTATTTTAAGAAGTAATCAGGTCATACTGTAAAAATAGACTTAACCGAACGGTGACAAGCTACACACAGGCCGCATTCATACTATGGCGTCAAATGCAAAGCCCATTACAGTAGGTTACTTTTGCCAACCTGTCACTATAGAATACAAAATATATGCAGTCACCATTCCAGATTGTCTTGAATCATGTTTGCGGTGTTTGTTATTAGTGGTTTCCCATCTCTAGCACTGGAGGAGGTCAAGGATGCATCCAATGGTGCGTTTGTCTTGACGTTGGATGCTGCTGAACTCCCAAAATACTTAAATGTGGAAAAAAACAGGGAATTCTTAAACCCCATAAGGCGTATTGTTCAGTAACTACTTCTGTACAAACTGGTGGGGATATTCTTTGGTAGTAAAAGTTTTCTAATAACACTTTCAGCCCTGTTTAAGGGGTTAAAGTCAGCATGAATTGGAAATCACAACACATTTTCTATCTGTACCACCAGGGCCTGTAAGGGGATGCCATCTCTCCATTAAGAAAGACAAATGACATTCCATTTGCCACTCCCATTTCGATTAACTTCACTATGTGAGTTGTGTATTATACATATTTTATGTCCATCCATACTGCATTAACACACAGATTCATACATCAAGTTGGCTTGGATGTATTTGGAATAAGTGACGTTATATATGAGGAGACCACTGGTCCACTGGTTGAAATATAAATGGGAGAAAATGAGCCAATCAGCTTGCTGGTTATGCTGTGAGGGGATAAACCCTTTAACCCAGAACAAGCCAAAATTCTGGAGCTGGAAAAAAGCTGGAAACACTGTTAGACATGGCATGGCAAAGTGACATGCATTTTGCTTATTTTGATCAGATGCATGAACTAAAAAGATAAAAAAGGTCAATTTGATTTTAGGTCACTTTAAGAAGACCTATAAAAGTGTACCTAAATGAATTAGTCAGGTCACTAAATGCTAATAAATGGCTCTGTTTCTTAATATAAGAGAGAGCAGGAGCTGAAATTAAAGTATGCCTTGTCTTCATGTATATTTTTAAATAATTACTGTTGATTGACAGAGGAGGTACATTTTAATCAATGTTTGTTTTTTGTAATCAGATTACTTTATAGAATTGCGAGAGTCTTCAGAGTCCTACTAATTTAGAAATCACTAGCTTTTATGCTGCTAATTTAGGAATGAGGTAACTATACTGGCAAGATAGCTCATTCGAAAAAAGGACATAATCTGAAAGGTTTAATTAAAAAAAATGATCAGGATTAGAGGCAGGGAGACAGATCTCAGGCCAACATGCCAGTTATATTAACCCCCTATACTTGAACTGAGGAGCATCTATGAACCCATGATGTAACTAAGAAATGAGGCCCTTCAGGGTTTCATGGGTTAACAGGGTCAGTGTTTTTGCTCAGTAGTACTGTATATCATACCACGCTGTTGGGGTGGGCATATTTACGTAAACCTGAACCCTCTCTCTCACTCATACACACATTTTTCAATCACTTAAAGTGAAGGAGGACTTCAGCACACAAGCTCAAGTGAACACAATCACATAAAGAAAGCAGCAGAGGAATGTGCTGAAGGAGGCAACATGAGAAGAGCTGACTGATAATGTCCTGCTTTCCCTAATGGAATTGTCCATTCAGTGGAACTGCCCTTCTAATAAAATCAGCTACCAGTTGATGGTCCAGGTCATGTGTGATGCAAAACAGTAAGAGGAAAAGCAATCAAATTAAGTACATCTCCAAGTGGAATTTCTTTCTACTGCTGCTCATAGTGATTGCCTAAGAGGGAAAAGTGAGTACTTAAAGGCAACCCATAATTCATTTATGCATACATTTTCCATAGGACTGCCGTGGCTGTTGATGCTTTCTTTATATATCCTGTCTGTCAAGCAGTGGGGAATACAATGAAAAGTCCATGCATGTCCATATTCTGGAGATCATATTCTATATTTAATTTTCTTACCATCGTATGTGGTCCACCTCCAATGTTTGTTTGGGTTTAACTCTTTATCCCCTCTTTAGCCCTGTTTGGACAGGATTAGTTTTACATGGGGTGGTGGGGTAATGTAATTATCGCCTGTAATTTCTCTGTTTCTCTGTAATTTTAGTCCCTCCTGAATGCATCAAGTCAGTCATTTTTACAGACAGCGCGCTCCCACATCAGTAAAGATTCTGGTGCCTCACACCTTCTGTAATACGGGCCATATCAGGCTACATCAATCAATTACTCCCGTCATGTGGGTAAATATTCTGTCATTTCCTGTGGAAAAGGAGCTTGTCTCGAGTATGGAAACGCTCAAGTAGGTATTCGGTTTCGTTATGCATGGCACAAATACCTCGGTTTGCTCGAGTCTGTGGTAAACCTCAAGTGATGTACAGACCTACAGCATTCAAGTGTAGAAGACGAGCCTCCTCGTCCTCATTGGAAAGACTCCACAGAGACGTGGCGCTTCTGGCAGCTTTAGGAAAGTCATTGTGTAGCGTCGTCTGTAGCCTACATACATTTTATAAACCTGTAGCAGCTCATTTTTAAAACAAAATGTTATTATTACTACAGGTGAGTTGTAAGATTATAATCATGAAGGTTTCTGTGGTAAAATTACATTACTCCACCTCCCCATGTAAAATGAATCCTGTGTAAATGATGTCTGTTCTGATCTGATACCCTGTTTTGTGCCTTATAGACTCCTTATAGCGTCAGTGTGAATGTGCAGGACTAAACGGCTGTTAGTCTTAAGAAGGGCAGATCTATATAAATATGTTGGTTTTTGCTGGCTATCCTACCCATCACAGAGATAGGACTGTAAAATGAGACTGTTTTGAGATCAGTTGTTTGAAGCCCATGCTATGCACACAGGCTTTCCAGGTCAGTGGTTTGTAGAGTTCTGAAGTAAACTGACAGTGTAGCAGTAAATGTAGTGATGTACTTGGACGTACAGTAATTCTTTAGTCACAGCATAGCAGCAGAAGATCCCTCCTTTTATCAAACCTGTCTGTCTGTTAAAGGAGAACCCTTTAAACCCTTTAAAACCCTTTTTTCTATCCTAGTTTGATGTAGTATTTGAACACCATTCATGTATTGTTCCCACCCCAGTCCTTACATCTACACATGGAGACAAAAAAATATAACATGTTTTAATCCTATTATATAAAAAATATAACCTAATCCTATTTTAACACTATTTTATTGAAATTACATGAAAACCAATGTATTTACAACTATATAGCTATATACTATATATATGCTTCAGAGTCCTATTGTATTGACAGTACTTCTCTACAGGGACTAGACAAGCTGTATGTGTACATTTATGTGGAAGAGGGCAGCAATGGGTGCAACTTTAGATGGGGTGTCCACAAACATTTGGACATATAGAAATAGATTTTATATATTGATATGTATATATATATATATATATATATATATATATATATATATATATATTTATATTTATAAATATTATAGAAATATATTTAGCAATCTGGCTTCCAAACAGTCCATGTTGAACCATAAACCTTGAATCCTCAGACTTGTTGCTCACCTTCAGCCTCATGTCGCGGGTGTGTCTCTCCAGCTCCTTCCTCAGCTCCTCCTTTGACAGCTTGTCGACGTCCAGAACAGAGTGCTTCCATTCGATCTGCTCCACGCTGTGGGGATCATGTGACACATACTGGCCAATCTTGACTTTGCGCAGTGAGTGCCAGTAGCCCTGGTAGGCGGTCTGAAACTCCTGCAGCAGGTCAGCGAGTGTGCGGTACTCCAGAGGCTTGAACATCAAGTCTTCACGCCGGCTGATGCCTAAGGCACCGAAACGGCCGCCGCTGTGGATCCCCAACACGATGTGGCGGAAGTGGCTCCCTGAGAACTGAGTTTTAAAGCTGATGGGGAAGCGCTCCACAGATGGCATGCTGTTGGTGAGGTAACTGGTGAATGGGTGAGATTAAGGAAATGAAATCATCCTTCAGGTGGGGAGGGGGGGGGGGCTGGGGGGGGGTTAGGGTCCTGTTATTGCTGTGATTCTCCAAATAGCAAGAACACTAATGCAGTGACAAATAGCTAACAATTCTAGACATTTAAGGCCTATTAAAAATGCCTTGCTTTTACCCCACACACCCATGGACCCATTCTTTTCCAGTTATTTTCTGCACTACGTTGTTCTCAGTTTCCACAGAAAGCTTTCTAGATTAGTTAACATTAAAGAGGAATTCCACAAAATTTTCCAAATGTCTGCATTATTTATTAAGACATTCAGAGTGGTTTGAATTGAAATAGTTTACTGTAGTGAAACTAATAAAGTCTTATTATTCACAATTATTCACAGCAGTGGTAATAGGAACCAGATATCCAAAGCGTTGAATGTCTCTATAGTTTAATCCACCTCACAGAAAGCTTTTACACAAAAGAGATACAAATATATTTCCTAATACATTGTTTTACTACTGTTGAAACCTCTTTTTTTTAATACATGCAAGATTTATAAGTAAATATATAGGTTCTAGGTTTATAGGCATGGTGTTCTAAGGAAAAATATTATCCAGCTGAATTTACCACTCTTTTATCATTGTCCGCTTAAATCTATTTATTTAAACTATTGTTGTTATTGTATTTAAAAAAAAAAAAAAAAAATAGCAATATAAAATATATATATAATATAGCAATATAATAAATAAAAATACAATATATACTAAAAAAAATATCTAAAATATCAAAATTAAATATGAAAAGATATTACTACTTAGATTTAGATTTACTAGTGGTTTGAGTAGTACATCAAAAATAGCTATGTTAGCATTCTAGATATCCTGAACTCTAAATAATTTTTTTAACGAATCTTTGCCAGTAATTAAGCATATTGATAAATTTTAATAATAAAGGGGCTAAGGTTAGGGGGTATCGCTAAGTAGAACACTATTTCCAACCTCAAACCTCCTGATTATCACATTATTCAACTATACAATTATACCTTGATGAAGGGTGTCACAAACATGAACCATACTACAATTACTCACAGATGCATTTGACTGCTGACAAGCCCGATCTTAATTGTGCAATAGGACAGTCTAAGTCTGAGCTTCAGGCATGTGCAAGCTTGAACAAAAAACACTGATATGATCTAAACACTTGAAGCAAAAGAGTGTTTTCCTGATTCTGGTGGATTTCCTTGTGTTTGTGCCAGTCAGTTTTATAACTGAAGCTGCAACTGATATTAAACAAACTAAATGATTGTTCTGCAGAAGTAGACAGATGTCAGGGTCGGACTCCAGCATCATTTTACTGATTTTTCTGCTCTGACGTAACTAAACCTAGTACCCAACTGCTGAGTTCACTCAAATGTGTTTAGGCAGAAATGTCATCAAACCGTGCAGTTTTTTTGGATCAGAGGTACCTAGTCCAGCTCTAATGGAACACAAATCTTCCTACTAAACAACTTGGTATGCAGTGAGCTCCACAGGGAAGGATACATGCCAAGGATTACAGCCTCCAAACATTTGATTGGTAGAGATTCTCTGGTCATTTCCTTAGCTATGTCCATCAACCTGTGGAAGAGATTGAGCTTTTTGATTGATTAAGAGTGCAAGATTAATTAATCAATTAGTTCATCAATATTTTGTCACTACAACACCCAGCATGCATCATGCTAATTTGTCATACTACCACTGGCAATCTCTGCAAAGCACAAGCAGTTCTGACTGGTAGCCTTATAGGCTAATAAATGTGACCAATCTATCATTAATGTTTTAAACAGCCTGCTGTCCCCCCAGAACAGTTGTAGTTTTTCCATTGGTTCCTTTCCCCTTTAAAAATACATCATTAGAAGTGGGCTTTCCTTATTTGAACCTGTAAATCTCCCCCCAATAGACTACTGGAGCACTGTATTCTGTAACCCTGTTTACAATGAAATCAAAGCCCCAGATACATTTTTCTTTTTTTTTTGAGTCACTTTAAGTAAAGCAGTGTATGGGTACTGGTGTTTGCAGCAAATCACACACAGCTGGTGGAGTGTGGTGCGGATTTCCTTGAAATTGTGTGGTGCGGATTTCCTTCAGCTGATGACATCATCTGAGCCCCATCATCGCCTGATCAGTAAACACCCTCAGCTGCTTCCTGCATCTGTGTCCCAGGAGCAGCTACAGGAAACAGCCTCTTGGCCGGATCGGAAATGATCTTGGACCAGGCTGGGATAAATACAGTGTCCTGCACCGAGCAAAGCCAGCTCACAAGCTAGCGTATAATTTGCATCTCACACACCAGAGTGCTTACTCACTCCAAAAACAAAAGCAGTGGCGTTACAGTATACTGTCGCTGTCATCCGAAAAAGCTTGTGTCTCCAAAATGGCAACTTTACAGAAGAAGGAAAAATCCTTCTTAACTTTCAATGGGAGTCAATGTAAGAAGATTTATTTTGGAGCATTTCTATTAGTCCATTCATCATCACATTGTGAGACTGTGCGAAGAACAACTGCCAGATTTAAATGATGAAAAATAGAGATACAAGGTTTTTAGCATGTCTGACAGTGGTTTATAGAAGACAGGATGCTTACGCTGTGAGAGGTCTGCTCTTCTTGATCTCAAAAAACTGGGTTCCAGTGTGATTGTACCTGGTAAGTGCTGTTAAGTTAATAAAAGACCTATCGGAGAGACAACTAATATCCACACACATCAGAGATAAACTGTAATTGCACAGATCTTTCAAAGTACATAGTTTAATGGCAAAAGACAAGCAAAGTCATTCAGAGCGGTTGTAAGTGAAATGCATCATTACAGAGTCAGACGTGTTCACAACACCGGTCACAGAAACCGATAAGTCATTAGGAAGAACTGAATGTCTCTAAAAGGTACATCACAAAACATTATTACTTGAAATCAATGACTGTAGAAAAACATGGCCAGTCTAACGTCTTTTAAAAGTGAAGCCTTCACAGGTCTAATGCTTCTGCTGGCTGGCTGCAGTAAGACCAGTAGCTCCACCCATCCCCATATATGCCTATATATGCATTTCACTGACAACAGCTCCTCTAAACCATGTTTCCATCTCCAGTAGCTAATTCCAACTTTTACCCAGTCTTCCCTGTGGCCCAATTTTATTTACCCCTCATTCTGATCTATTGTAAGAAGGCAGGGTTACATTTCGGAATGAAGTGATTGACAGCCTTGGCTGGAAGAGACTGTCTGCAGGACCTTTCTGTTCATTACATGGAGTAGCTGCGAGTTGTCAGGCAACTAGCTAGTTAACTATAGTATTACTGATCACGTGGTGTTGTGCTGTTGGTCACATTACCAGACACTGTATAAAGTTCTTTGCAGTTTGTTTAGGTAAGTCTGATGTTAGAGTAAAATGGACAATGTGATCTAATTAGTTGTAGCCCACGAGCTCACGCTAGGGTTGTTAGACAAGCTGGACTTGTATAGACGGAGTATTTGTACTCCGTCTCAGCCAACGCTCTCGTCAAATTTATCTTCTGGTCTGGACCAAGTCCAAATACCTTTTAAGACACTGTTTTTCTTTTTTTAAAACATTGCTGGTGCCTGCTGGCTCTCGCAGCAGCAGTTTGGGGGTTAAACCTGGACCGTAGTAGCTTCGGTTGGATAAATCCGCTATGCTTCTGGTCCTTTAGGCTGTGAGAAAGGGGTGGGTCTACCAATCAGTAGGTGTGTCAGGCTGCACCTCTGCTCTCTACTGCAATGACCCTAGTTGCACTTTGACAACATCTGACAATTTTGGCTTCATTTCTACATAATGGAGGGGAATAAAACCGCAGTGTTCACACTGTTTACAGTCATTGCTTGAAATTGTTGCACATTAATGACAAATATTTTTTTTGTCATTATTACTGTTTTACCAGCACCAACAGCACATGCTCTCAGAAGACAGATGCACTGGTAATTCTGGACTGGAAATGCAATGCTTATATTTGCACTGTATATATTTTAACCTATCACCATCACTGTAAAGAAATTAGAGTAGTTGAGTTTCTCTGCAATGAATCTGTTCTTCAGTAAGCATTTCATAGTGGTCCCAGGTAACAACAGCGCCTTTTCCAACGCAGACTAGGGTTTGATTCCCCATTTGGGCAAGCACACCACACTACATCAGTATTAGTCCTTAGGCAGAATTCCTAACACTAAATGTACCAACTCTGGAGAAGAGTAGCAGTCAAATACCATACATGTAGATGTGCATGAATCACTTCACATTAAACCAGTCTAAATGATTTTGCTTTTACAAATCAACTAGTAAATAATGTTAAAATTGTGAAAATCATCACTTAAGAAATGGGTGAAAATAGTTTTTTTTCCAATTCTATCAAATTAAAACCCATCTACAGTACACTGTTAGAAGTATAAGTTTCCTAAATAACTTTAAGAGGTTATTCAATTTGAAACTGTGGAGGAACCTCTTGATGTGCCTTGAGGAACCTTCAAGGAACCCTTTTCTACAAAAAAAACCAAAAAAAAAAACCAAAACATTCCTTGAAAGTTCCTCAAAGCACCTTAAGAGGTTCATCCACAGTTTCAAACTGAACAACCTCTAAAAGTTCCTCAAGGAACTTATATTATTATTAATATTATTATATTTACAGTGCACTGGCAGTGTAGCATCCATATCTTACATTATACAAAACGCCATATGCACATGACTCAAGATGTGCAAATATTTTAATACTTTAAATATTTAGAAAAGTGATTTATAAACACAGTGCACACGAGAATCTGCCATGGCTGAGAGGGACGTAAATTTTGGTCTCTTCCTTGTAATCCAAACACATGGCCCATAAACAGTTCTGCACACTTTATTACATCTGTCTCAGTCATGGTAAATATTTCATAGATACAGCGACTGCTAGCGTCTGCATTATATCTCTCTGGCCTACTTTCCACATCTCTGACATCATACATGGTGTATAAAACCAAAGATGACTGTGGACGGCGATACCAGTCACGGTCATGTTTCAGTGCACTGAACAGCTGATACCAATCGTAGCACAATTCAGTAGCTGCTGGTTCGACAAGGCGCCGTGCAATAAAGCAAAGTTAAGCTGCAGAAATGTACGTTAGAAAAGTGGGTCAATAACGGGTGAAGGATACTGTAAGTCCCTGATGTATTTCTGTATGGCTTCCAGGCGCTGGGGAATACTGGTGGTTGGTTGGTATGTAGGCACAGTTGGTATTGGAATCTGTGGGGTTAGAGGAAAGCACGCAATCAATGCAGTTCTCATACAAATCACATTAACTGCAGCTAGAGAATATCTTCTTGTTCGGCCTGACAGCAGCTCCTCTCTTTGGGGCAAAACCCATGGTCAGAATCTTAATTGCTCTCTGGCGAATCTTGTGAAAGGATCAAGTAAATTCAAATATCTAAATGGAGACATTCAGTAGAAGCACAGAGGCGGCATTTAGAAGGAAGTGAATCTGCTGAAATGTTAGATTTACCACATGCATGACCCTCTGTCCCTTTTAAGGGTTTTCGAGGAGACTCTGGCACATTTCTTGCAATCTGTACCATTTCTGCATTTTAATATTATATAAGAATAAAGCTTTGTCTCTAGCTTATAATGAAATATCTACAGTCCAAAAGTATAGGATCACATTGTCTCAAATTAAGTAAATAACACTTCAAATTTGATTGCATTTACATTGTTTGCAAAAGTTTTTCAGGCTTTTTCCGCAGCTTCTTTCAGGTTTTATTAGTCGTCTCTTCAGGAAGTTCATTCACAGTTGAGTTAAGGTTTTGATGATTGACTTAGTCAGACTAAAACCTTCTGTTTTCTCCTGTCATGTTAACAGTGTGTTGTAAGTCACTGTCTTGCCTCCCAATTAGATTTACTTTTCTGGCTAAAATGCTTTTTTTTATTTTGTCTGTCAATTTTTTTCTGTTTGCTTCCAATTTGGTACTGCCAATTAACCCTTTAACGGAGAAAAGCTTATTACACACTAAGGTCTATTATGCAGTAAATACAGGGACTTCTGTACAAACTTGTGGGGCTATTCTTTGGTAATAGAAATGGCCTGCTGGCGGAACATAGGCTGTTTAAGGGGTCAACGCATCAGTTCGTAACTCCCCCCTAGCCCTAGCAAGACAAGGATTGTATCTTCAGATACATGCAAAGCCAGCCACCCCCTCTTTCCAGGCAGCCGACATGCTTTTGGAAGAAAGCACCGGGTCTCCAGCTCCGGCACATCGCTTAAAAATGATGAGGTGAGAAAGCACCATCCACCCACCCAGAAAGCATAGCCAGACAGAGCACAGCCAATTGTGCTCTCTCAGACACCAGCAGCTGATGGCAAAGTGGCATGGCTCGGGATTCAATCTCACAACTCCCACATTAGACCGCTGAGCCATTCGGAGCACAGACAGAATGTTTCTGTAGACATCTGAAGACATTTTGTTGGCCACTGTCGTGGCTTACAACATCAGTAAAGATTAGTGAGGGTGTTTCACATGTGGTCAGAAGAAATGACGCAATCTAATGACCCGCTTTGGCCTTCCTATAACCTTGCCAGAGGGTAATCTTGGTCTCATCAGACCACAACATGTTTCAACTTTTGTGGCTCATCTCTACAAATTCCCATCTGGCCTTCTGACTCTTTCTAATGAGGAGCGGTCTGCATCTAACAGGTGTTTCTTTTTGCACGTCTGCCCCATTAGTTTCTAAAAAAGGATAAACCAACATGAAGACCTCCATGGCCTCTACAACTCTGCTTTCAAATTCTTTAAAGAAGGGTGAATAGTGATACCTTCACCCCTGCCCTGTGGATATCGACTTCTATTGTTGAGAAGGTCAAACGTCTCAAAAGTTTGAATCTTTTGATCTCACAACCCAAATGTCTTTGATCTCAAAACAAAAGAGATGGCCTCGCTGTTAGGAGAGTATATACAGAAGTGATCCTTTGTTCAGGACTTTGAAGATGTGTATGTGATAGGCGTGATGTCATGGTCTTTCTTGGTAAAAAGATGGGCAGGATGTATCAGAGACTGTCACAGTCATCCTGCTAAGTCAGCAGTAGGTCCACTTCTCCCATTACATTCACATGATGCATTGTGTGTTCCAGGGCTATACATTACCTAAAGTGTTTTAGTGTATAATGTTCTCTAGCTGAAAGGATTGATATGCTCTAGAGCAGGACAGTAATGTGTACATGCCTGTCTGAAGGGCACATGAGTTTATCATTAATGCCACTCATTTTACATGCCTAATGTAAATGATGCACTCTGAATGACTTTCTAATACTAATAGAGGTACTACCTCTCTATTATCCTCTCCTAACCCCCTATTATATACCCCTCAGAGTGGGTGTATGACATATGCCCCGGAGCCAAGTGCAAGGCATGCTTTGGGAATTCTTAGTCTGCATTCAGACCACAGGATGAGAGACTAAACTGTGTGTGTGTGTGTGTGTGTGTGTGTGTGTGTGTGTGTGTGTGTGTGTGTGTGTGAGAGAGAGTGAAGATAGCCTGCTGCTGATCCTTGAGATACAGTACATCGCTGACCTACCACACCTCATGCAGTTGGTCAAGGCTTCAAAATGCACATGAGTAACAGAGCAAGGCTGGAACTAAACTCTCCAGGGTAGTAGATCACCAAGACTAGGGTTGGACACCCCTGATAAGGAGCATTGTGTAGAGTATAGCATAATAGGCCTATAAGGAGAATATGAGAGAATATTTACAGTACAGTGGAAAGGCTTTAAGCACCTGTGAAACTTTGAATAAAAAAGCTCCTGGTAAACACTGGAAAACAAATGACATTGCAATAGTTTTCTCTGCGTGTGTATTGCACAGGACTTTTCTCCAGAAGATCCAACATGTCATCATGTGAATAATGCACTCTGTGTAGCCAACACTGAGGCGAAATAAATTATACTGGGCAGATACAGTCTGCCTCAGAGATTTATGATGGAAAATGTGAACAGTGTGGATTTTCCTTTTGTATCAAGCAGCAAAAAAAGTTATCAGTAACACTGAACACTGTGATATACACGGCCTGCGATGTGATTACTGCAAATGCCCACATTGTGATGCTGAAACTATATATTGTGCAGCCCTAACAGAAAGTAGTGGTTTTACGTCAGTGTGTTCATTAGAACATCTCCAAAGCTCTCATGGGAGTCGAGCACTGTTTATAGTCATCGTCCCACACCTGGTTTGGTATATGAGATGAGTGCTTAATGATGGGAAATCTGAGGACATGCTGGTCTGGCTGGGGGGCCGGGGGGTCCAGGAGAAGTCTAGCTCCCAAGATCTCACCTGCTTTCCTCAAAAGGAGAAATTATTGTTATTATTTACAGTATTTATGTTTAGCTGCATCTGTTCTAATAGGGCCTGGAGTTTCTTCTTATTCTCATCGCCCAGAAATAAAATTATATATATATATATATACTTTATATATTATTAATCAATTAATACAAATAGTATAAAACTATATACAAGGGTATAGAGACTATTGGAGAAGATAAGCATATGGAGGTGGGTACCTTGGGCAGGTCGGTGGCTCCTCGAATCCTCTTCCCCACCGCCTCTCCATCTGGGTGAATCCGGGCGACGTGCCTCCACATCTGCTCCCACGTCTCCTCGTTGACCGGCAGCCCTCCCCGGTTTATGATGAAGGGGATCCCTCCATCCCGCAAATCCTCCTCTCCCTCGTCCTCTTGCTCCTCGTCCCTCTCCTCAACCCCCTCCAGACTGAGCGCGGAGCGCAGCATGGAGAGCCCGGCGCCTTTGGGCTGGCTCAGACACATGCCGAAGCCTGACTTGTCCATCAGTCTCTGAGGAGACTTGCAGTGATGGACGCTCCCACAGCAAATCACTGGCATCTGCAGCTCAGATCACACCCAGAGCAAAGAAACTGGAACATCAGCTGCTCACATCAGACCCACCTCCGGTCCAGTCGGTTAACATACATGGGTCCACATGTTTGTGGATGCACTGGGTGAAGCTTCAAAAAAGCACTTTCAGCACTACGGTCCACATATGTGACTGCAGCCGGCTGGCTACAGGGAGCAACTTGGGGAAGTGGGGTCCACTGAGACCAACAGGAGAAAAACACGACAGTCACTAAAATAAAAGCTATGAGGACAGATGCGCTCCAGCAGCTTTAGGAGGGGAAACCACCGGCAGATTCGCCATTTATCAGAGCATCTGCTCGGTTACAGTAGAAAGGTCCGTATCAGAAACCCACCCCAGGCTCAGTGGCCTCTATAAGCACCAGCAATGCTCGAAAAAGCAGTAGCTACAAAAAAGGCAACCGTGTATTTTCAGATGGTAAACTGGACCCACTCCACTGATGCCCGGTACCGGTGCTATACTCCAGAGGTCGTTCAGTTCAGGTTGAAGCCCCTCAGTAAAGAAACCTCTCTCACATTTCCCTGCACTCGTCTAGTCATGCGGTAACATCCTACACGTCCCCAGTCCTCTCTGTTCTCTTTTCTTAAATGTCAGCTCATCGTCCATTTGTTAGACACAGACAGCCGCCGGAGCTGATCCGAGTCCAGCTAGCTTCATTCAGCACCGCCTTCAGACACGCCCATATCCCGCTGCACAGCGCATGCGCACACTGGACGGATTACAGCGCCGTGATTGGGGAGCGCCTGAAGCTGGAACAGCCCTGACCCTCATTAAAACCACAGAGGTGGGGAGCAGGGGTTCTTCTGGACTGATAGACGTAGAACAGAGGTGTCAAAAGTGCTGGAAACTGTAGGGAAAAAAACTAGTATGTCAAACTGTTACTTTCATTTTTAACTTAATTTAATTATCTTATGTTAAAAGTGGAAATATGTTAGCAAATATTATTTTTGAAAGTCAGTCATGTTTCAATTTACTCATCTATAAAAATATATAAATGATAAAAATATTTACTATATTAAAAAATTATATTAATATATTAATGGGATGCTTTAAGCACCCAAGTGGTACAGAACATTATCACAAGTGTGATGACATTTACATTTAAGACATTTAGCTGACACTCTTATCCAGAGCGACTTACAAGGGTACTTATATTACAGAGCCGGGTCTATGTAGTGTTCAGAGTCTTGCCCTGGGACTCTTATTGGTGTAGCACACCATAGTCAGACAGGGAATCGAACCCCAGTCTCCTACGTGGTGTGATAGCTCACTGATGGGTGTTATCTGTTGTGCCACACCAACCACGAGAACATAGTCCTGTTCTTGGAAATGTAATTAAATAAGTGTTTAAAGGAGAATAGCCTCCTATATTCAGATAGGCCTGATCATTTATGACTGCTAGAGGTGCATAATAACTAGCTATACACTATATGTCCAAATTGGCACCATGCCTAATGCCAGGTGTGGGCCAGAGGGGTATAAACCCTCCCTGGTATTAGGCTGTGGAGCACTCTAACTGTGTTCTCCTGAAGGATGGTTGGAGTTGGGAATGAGGTGGAATCATGACCATCCAACACCCTGACCACATTAATGCTTTTCTCAATGAATGCAATCAAATCCTCACAGCAATGCTTTAAAATCTAGTAAAGTCCCCTTTCCTGGACAGTAGAGACAGTTACTCCAACACAAGCAGGATAAACTCTTTAATACCCCTGATTTCGGAAAAAACAACGAATGAACAGGTGTCCCAATAGTTCTGTCCACATGGTGTACTGACGTAGTTGCTTAGTAGTCTCAAGTTATTTGTTGATGGACTTGTACTACTACTACTACTACTACTAATAATAATAATAATAAAAAGACTTTATTCCTATTTAACTATTACCTTTCAAATGTTTATCATCACTGGTCATTATTTAAAACATCACAAATACATTTAATATGATAAATATTATAAACTGTCTCCAGAAATACAAGAGAAACTAAGTTATTAAATCATAAGAGACTGGAATTATGTATTTAGTTATTTGCCTCAGGATCTGATCACATTAAATATGAAGCATTCATTTCATTATGACAATTTCTTGATAAACAGCTTTCCCAGTTATAAAAAAAAAAATTGAAACTGTAGATGGAACATAATCTGAGATGTGAATGAGATCAAATGTGTTGTGCAATTTTCCCAAAAACAAACAAATAAATGAAATAACGGATCAATTGCAGCTTTATTTTCTTTTAAACAAATAAATCACTGGCTCAAAATATGGACCAAAATAAAAATTAAGAAAAAAGAAATCTGCAGGAAAATGTGCAAAAACTGTGGAAGGTCTGTGGTCTGATATACAATTCTCTGATTTATTTAGGGATCCAAAATAGAAAAACAAGGCAACTCCATCCTCAATGTATTACAGCCTTGGTGCACCATAATCATCTGGCATTCTTTCAATGTTATACCTGTTGAGGAAAAAAGGTTACAATACGATCAGGTTTATTTTTTATTTAACACTAACTAATTCATAATATTAGCATACATAATAATAAATACTAATATTACAAGCACTGTTTATCGTTTATTCAATGATATTTCCAACAAGAAAACACATTTACTGTCAAGGTGCAAGATCATGAACTGGCAAAAGAGCAGCAGAGTAGGCCAAAGATTTTAACTAATAAAGAGCAAGGAAAACAGCATGCACATATTGCATCACTTCACTCTGAACTAATTCGAAAATCTCTACAGCTGATATAATTTTCTTTTGTGCTACATGTAAATCAACTCTGTGCAAATAGTATAACACAGAACATGAATGCAGCAGGCGCCATCTACTGGTCAATGACTACTAATACATATTTTAACAATTTGGTGCTTGGGAATTAGTCACATATACATCCTTTTTACTTCAATATGAAATGTCACCTCTTATGTGCATGTAGAATTTGTCCCTGGTTTCCTACTGTTTGTTTACCTGTGATTTGAGATATACATGATTGGGACTCCTGGGATTTTTCGAATCCTCCTCTTCAGGTCCCTGTCCACTGTGGCCACAATGTAACACTTGTGCTAGAGCAGGGAGAAGAAGTCAACATATTAAATGTCAATTAGGGAAAGTCATTTGTAACTGATTCAGCCCAGTGGACAGATGGCAAAGCTACAGTACCTGAGTTACCCTTTGGACTAAGCAGTCATCAGCATATGTTCCCTTGTGTGTGCATGGCAAGCGTTCAAAGCGAGGATCCTTGGCTATTCTACAAGGAACAGTCAAAAGGATTTTGAAAATCACAGTAAAGGATTTTAGATTTAGAGTGTGCCCACCGTCCTCACTTTTAAATAAATATTAAAAAGTAGATGCACATGTTGATGTTCCAATAAGAAAATAAACATTTAAATAAGACATTTTACAATGCATATTAAAATCAGCAGATTGCAACAAAAACTCTTGATGTTTTAATATTTAGAATTTTTTTTTGAGAAATGATCAGGTTGTGGCAACACTATATCTATTAATTAATGCACAATTAAAATACAATTAATGCACAATATCAGGGGTGCACAACTCCAACCCAGCAAAGTTTAGTAGTTGCCCTACTTAAACACACTTAATTCAACGTATAGGTTCATTAAAACACAAAGTGGTGTGTTCGAACAGGGCAACTGCACGCCCTCCAGGACTGGAGACTGCACCCCTGCTCTACCCCTGTCAGTATAATACACATGTAATTATTATGATATATATAATTACAATTTGAGCTTTTTTATTTTTAGATTGTAAAACTTCTTAAACATCTAGACAATAAACGTGTAACTCCAATAAAAGAATCATTTAAAAGATTAGATCAATTGTGGACAGAATGAATCCAGACTGTTACCTTAAGGCAACTCTGTATTTCATTCCCAATTTTTCAAGCTCAGCCATGACACAGTCTGTAATGCACGGAATACCTGAATAACACACAAAAAAAATGTTATGCACAAACCAGTTCAACTGTTATCATCTGTTAGGGAGACAAACACAGAATATAATGACTCACATTTAGCATAAAGGCAGTCCATCATCGATTGGACTACATCAAGTTTGGCCTTTATGGAGAAGTTGATGAAGTTTGTGTCCACAAGGATGTGGTAGGGAGGACCAAGTTGAGTGTTGTACTGGAAGAACAGACATGATGGATACTTTGGCCTAGGGAGGATAAAGATAGTGTCGTTATATGACATATTAGAGTCATTATTATTATTAATCCCAGCAGTTTAGCAACACATTCTTACACTTCTTGTTCTTGGATGGCTGAGGGATCTGCTTTCTTCTTTTTCTGGGTTTTTTCTCTATCCTTCTCCTTTCTTGGTAAAACAAAACCAAATTGGAGTCAGCACATCAAGTTTCACTACTCAGTTCTGAATACTACAGTCACATTTAATGAAACAGACAGAACCCACTTTGTTACTGCCAATAGTGTGATGAGCACACACATATATATATATATATATATATATATATATATATATATATATATATATATATATATATATATATATATATACACACACACAGACACGCACTATTTCATCTCTGTATATATATTTGTATTCTGTACTTGTTTTTGCTTATATTTCTATATTTTCATTTTTATATTCTATTCTTAACTTAAATGTAACTTATTCTATTTTTATTTTCTTCATTTTTATTTTTCTTTTGCACTTTTGCACTTTACTTCATTAAGTTAAGGTTTAGTTAAGTTTAAATGTAGATTTTTATTGTATAGCTTGATGTGAGCAGACTGTCAAAAAAGCATTTCACTGCAAGTTATACTGTGTATGACTATGTATGTGACAAATAAAATTTGATTTGATTTGATTTGACTTACAATCTTTGATCCTTTAAGCTGATCATTCGTTTCATTGCTGCATATTTTTGCTTCTTCTGCTTCCCCTAATCAGACAAAACACAAAAACAGCACTTACAAGCCTTTACAATAACTGTAACCACATTAGGAGCAAATGACATGCAGCTACACTGAATACACTGATCTGCCTTGACATTAGTGCCTAATATTGAGTAGGTCCCCCCCTGTGCCGATCTGACTATTCCACTCCTGGACTTCACAAGTCTGGTAAGTTGTGAGGCAAGGGCCTCCATGGATTAAATCATGGATTAAAGCCTTAGGTGCTCATAACCACTGTCACTGTATCACTGGTTGTCCTTTACTCGGGACCACTGCATATCCTAAAAACTTGATGTTTTGGAGATGTTTTGACCCAGTTCTCTAGCCATCACAATTTGGCCTGGTCAGACTGGTTCAGATTAACTCCTTGTGCTCAAATACAGATACACACCTGTTTATACACCTGTTTACATACTTGTTGAAGCTCATTATTATTGATGTTGTCTTTTCACAGTAATAGTCCACACAGAAACGTCCAGTGGGAGCGTGAGTAAGATAACAGGGGGTCTGTTATAGGATCTCAGTATTGTAGCTACAGTATGAGCAGTATCAACACAGACATCACATTCAGGTTCACATGCTAAATCTCTTATTCTTCAGCATCACAGTCAACGTTATCATACTAGACAACACTGTTAGACACAAACATATTGAGCACCCTTTAAGACATTTCCATTAGCCACAACTTTCACATCTTAAATCCAAAACATATGGATAGTTTTCACAGTGGGGATCATTTGGACAGACCCTTTACTCAAGAAGGATTGTTAAGCCTTGGATAAAATTATGTAGATGTTATTTGCTGTTGTTTGAGCACCATACTTTCCTTCAACATGTCCTGCAGGAAAGGAAACGACAATGTCCATGACTAGCTAGTGCTAGCTAGCTAGCTAACAAACACAGCTGGGTGAGAGAGCTTTGTGGGTTTTCTGTGGAAAGCAGGCAGCCAGAATTAGACAACCTGATCGTCATATGTAAGCTGAGAGTCTCCGACAGATGTTTCATAGTAAAACATACACACTTCTATACGTATTTTGTCTTAATCTACTGAAAGCTTACCATGGCTGGTTTGTGTGCCCAGTGAAAGCGTCGCCTGGTCGAGCCCACGTGTGTCCATGGAAGTGATGGAACGTGCTACGTCATCAACGGTCGACGACAACGACGGCCTACAGCAGCAGGAGCAGGAGCAGCTTGTCCGGTGTGTGTGTGTGTGTGGATGTGTGTGTGTAGATGTGTGTGTAGATGTGTGTGTAGATGTGTGTGTAGATGTGTGTGGATGTGTGTGTGGATGTGTGTGTGTGTGGATGTGTGTGTTGGAGCGTGTTGAAGTGTGTCGGACTCAAAGCAGACAGACCGGGTCAGAGCATACGGTCCGGTTCGGCACTCGCACGCGCCTGGTAAAAGTCCGTTTCTTGTGGGGGTTCAGGCTCCGCCGTGTGTTTGGGGCAGTGTGGAGGTTCAGCTCGCGCTGCTAGGTTAGTTTACTACCGTCCAACACCCGGGCAGCCTCGCTTATTAACACTGCCCTGACATGTCAGCACTGCTGGGGGGGCTTTAGGCTTTAGGCTTTAGGCTTTAGGTCGTAGACGAGCTGCTTGGTGTGTTAGTGTATGCTTAGACAGCTGGGCTGGCTGGCACGAGTTGGCTCATGGTGCCTCGCTGATAGCAGCATTGTTTGCAGGCTTGCTGTAGTTAGTGCTGGTGTTCACGCTCACAGGTTGAGGTTAGTGAGATGTACGAGGAGGAAATCCACTGGGTGCAGTCTGTCTGCTTACATGTGTGTTCAGGAGTAAAACCTAGTCTTTACCCTGGGAGATAATTGTGTGTTTTGGTTTTGTATAAAATAGTCCATTTCATAGGGATCTACTGTAGTATGAAAGCAGAGAAATCCTATTTAGAGACCTAAACCATTCCCTTGATTTAATAAGGAAATAATAACTCCTTCCTTCAGTTTAATAATGCGTTCATGCAGTTTCACCATCCGTTTCTTAAACAGCCCGGTTCCTTAATTTAATAAAAATTAGTTAAATCCGGTTCCTCAGTTTGATTAATCGTTTCCTCGAATTGACAATCAGTTCTTTCGATTGAACAATTAAACAAACCTTTACTTTAACTTAATAAATGATTCTCTCAATTTAGTAATACCATCAGTTCAACAATCCGTTCCCTCGATTTAATTGGGAACAGTTTAATTAAATTAAAGGAATGGTTAATTAAATTGAGAGAAGCTCTCATGTCTCTAAATATTATTTTCCTACCGTGAAACCTACACCTACAGGGACTATGTAATTTTATGCTGCGTCCAGCTATGGCTATGGTTGTGTTTCATAAGGTTTGAGGATTTCTGATGCATTTCTCATCGTTTGCCATGTAGCCCATTTCAGAAGACCGTAGAAAGGCCTGGGATAGCTACACTCTCAAGGACACTCTCAAGAATACATGGATTTGCTTTTTTTTTTTGCCCAAAACGAATGGCAAACGCTGCATAATGCAAAAAGCAATTCCGACATGCGCTTGTGTCTAAAATGTGTGCGCCATGAATTATGTACTGCTGTAATGCCAGGTCGTTATAAGTAATGATACTTTTCATCAGGTTGGTTCATGCATATTGAATGCATCTGGGTTACGCACTCCCGTCACCCCCGGGTGTCCCTTTTTAAATATTAAATTACTCTCTACGAGACTTGGGTCAGAGTACTCAGTCTCTTCAAACTGAAGCTTTGGACTTGAGTTTTGAACTGTCACAGAACTGTTTGTGACCAGTGAGCAATAATAAAACGTTGAATTTTGTTTCTCACGTCCTTCCCATAGGGGTACAGAAGTACTTGAAATGACATGGGAAGATCACTCAGGAGAAAATAGGTCTACTTCTGTACACTGCACAACTGTAGCTGTTCGGAGAGCGGGAGAGAGAGAAGCCCTGGCTAAATGAAGCTCGCTGTTACGCAGACGGAGGTCTGAGTTAAGACTGAAGATGGTCTGATGGACCGCCGCTTCTTGCTGACCTTCATCTTCTGCTCAGTCTCGTGGATTTTCTTCTGGGAAGTGCGCTGGAAGAAGAGCAAGGAAAGTCAGATTGAAGAATGGCTGCAGGGGCATAGCCTGTCTGACTACAAGTATTTATTTGAAGGTCAGTGGAACATGGCAATAACACTATTTAGTTTACTTCAGGGATGCTCAGATTGTGTTTAGTAATTGTAGTAATTTTGTTAATGTTCGAGACGATTGAGCACCTAGGAGGTCATTGTTGAGATTGGAGTAATCCATGCTGTTGGTGCCTTTCCCAGTATCCAGAATCCCTGGCATTGATCTTTATCTATATATTCATGTGCCAGGTGCCCCAAATAATTGCAGTAATAATAATACATCAGTAAATCCTGTGAATGGGCAAAGCCTGATGTGAACACATCAATAGAAATGCTCCAAAATGACTTAAAATACAAGAAAATACAAGGGTTTTTGTGTGACTGCAACAATATGCAATATTACAGTTGCTTGTGCACAAATGTCACATTCACAAATCTTCAGCCATGTGTTCAGCTCACTCTGCTTGTGTATATAGATGTGCAGTCTCTGGAAGAGCTGAGTCTGAGTGTGTTGGCTCGTTTGGAGGAGGTAGTAAAGGAGCAGCGGCGCTGGAGGGACATCACTGAAGCTCACATCCATCTGCTCAGAGACTTTGCCTTTCAGGAGTGGCTGTGCTCTCAGAGTCTAGAGCACTACTACCATACGTGAGCACATACACATTCCCTCACACTATTACTGTTTAGGCACATCTGTACTGGATCAAGATAAATATGTAGGGTAGCTGCGGAAAGGCAAGGGTGCTTAGAATAGGGCTAGACAACAGATATTCATTGTTATTGTACTACATTTCCTCAGTTTTCTTTTCTGATAAGGTCATAGAAATTGTCCGTACATGGACACTGATTGACTGCATGTTTAATTACAAAGAGAGCATAACTAGTCCTGTTTAACTGGATAACAGGTAGCACCTCTGACGCTTTTTAGTCTGTCGCAACTTATTAAACTTGAAAAATAAAATACTGGGATGCATAATATGTATTATAATCATGTCTAGAAATGTTGCAATGCATTTAGCCATGTTGTCCACCTCTAGCTTAGACCTTTCAGACCTTTTGAAGATTCATTTTTCTGAGTATTGCAGTGAACTGACAGGACGTTATTGTCATTTATGCTTCAGTCCACCAGGGGGAAGTAGCGTCTATGCCTGCTTGAGCTAAATGCCATTGAGCTCTTACAGCTGCAGTGAAGAGGGGGTCATTGCAGCAGGGTTCTGTAGGGGTTGTTAGCACCCAGAAGCAGTATATATTGAACCTCTGCAATGCTGCAATATGTGCTTTAGCACTTCCTTACAGCTAGAGCACACAAATGAGTCTGTATTTCATGAACAGGCTGACCATCTTTCCTAAAAGTGTAGGACTTAATAGCACAGTTTATGGATTAAATTTGTTATTTAGCAATTCACGTTTATTGATGATTATTTTATCTATTATTTAAATGTAAAATAAAGATGATTAATTACAGACACAAGTCTGTGTTTTATCCATTTCATTTTCATAAGCCTAAATGCACTTCAAATCCCACTCAATAAATGTAATATGTTCTGCTATAAACAGTTGTTGTCATTAAGTCCCACAGTGTTTTACTGTGTTCTCTAAATATGTCTTTCCCTTTGAGCTGATTGACTGAATGTGTTTGGCACTACTGTACTTTTCTCAAGCTTTACAGGCCTTTCCTGTTTGTCTTGTGCACCACGTAGTTGCCAAAGGCCTAAATATGCCAGCTATGTCTTTGTATACCTCAGCTAAAACCATGTTACATGTTGGACCAGTGTATCATAAGTGAAAGGGTTAGTGTTCAGTTTTTCATCGTCATGTTGATAATAATGGCATTATAATTGAGGCTTCAGCTGGAGAAAAATGTTTTATGGTGCATGCTGGTACTAGACACTTGCTACGTTTCTTTGTAGGCAGCTGTGCTTTTATATGATCAATTATTTTTATAAAAAAGTCAACTAAATTAACTAAATAAATGCTAGACATGTATGAGACCACTATTGTAGAGTTCTACCTATTTGTCTGATCCTGGAGGGCTGTGATGTTGATGGGATGGGACACGCTCTCTCGTGTCATGATAAGCGGGCAGTTAGACAGTTGCACCACTCTAGAAACAGTATCCTTGTCAAATAAAAGAACAGAAAGGTAAATTTGCTCAGAAATGTGTTTTTATGTAGTGTAATTTCACAGCTCTAGGACGGCCTGATGGTCTAAATGCCTGCTCATGAAGTGTGAGGTGGTCAAATACCAGCAAGAGCTCATGGCTCCATTGTCAAAAGCCTCCCAGTCTGTGTAATTGGGATGTTTTAACCTAAAGGTGGAAATAAACAGTAAAAAGATTAAGGGGGAGGAGCTGCAGACTAAACATCTTTCTCAGCAACTTCACTAATGTTTTTGAGTGGGCTCAACAGCTCAGCTTGACACTTGGTACTTTGCACTCTGGGCACCTATGATGTCATATGGTAATTAATGTATAAGCTCTACTAAATGTGTCCCAAACCTATTAGTTGCGCATACATGTCATTTATTATACAACTTTGCTAAATAAGACAAGATGGAGTTGTTACACGGCCTAAGTACCTCCCTTGTCTTTTGGCAGTCTGAAGGCCCTGGGATGCACTAACCTGGATGACTTGGCTCAGTTTGACAGCCAGCTTCAGCTCTCTCTGGCAGCCTGGGGCTATTACTACGAGGATTACATCAAACTGTCCACAGGAGTGAAGGTTCTCCAAGCCTCCAGGGGCAGCAGAGACCAGGACTACGAGATTCAGCTGGTGCACAGCCTTGCAGAGAGGCGCCTCAATGAGAAGTGGTCCATTGGTGAGTAGCATTTAGAACATCGAGGATATAATCTTAGGTAGAATCACAGTAGGGGCAGGTCACGTATGCGGACTATTATAATTATTATTGAGCTTGGTTGGAATGCAGTTTTCGTTTTAAGCATGCATGCATTACCAAGTTAGAAAGTAGTTATGTAAGATCACCACACCCTTGATACAATCAAGAATGTGCGCACGTTTTTTTACTGTAGTCTTCGCTGTCACTGATGGCAGCTTACACCCACTGTCTTCTGTAGCTCTTGGGAGTAGGCGAGTTTAATGTAAATCTATGGACATTGTAATGTATTGTCGTTTCTCAGCTAAGTGCAGAGGTAAGGCTCGCAGTCTGTTCCAGAAGGTGGAAAATCAATGTTCAGAAAGGCGGGGTAGTTAATGATTGTCGGCTTAAGTGACAGCACTGTTGCGCTTTTCTCTTAAACAGACTGACACTGTTCCTCCTAAGGTGTTGCTTAATTACAGCGTCTGTGTTTTCCTCCTTCAGCTGGAGCAGTAATATTCGGCTGTACTGTCGCACTGTGCTTTCTGATAAGGGACCTCATGTTTTACGTGATTGGTAAGTCTTTACATTTTATTTATTATTTATTTTTTTATTTGATGATTATAAATGATCACACTTAACTGCTTGCATACTGCTAAATGCTTAATATGTATATTTTTAAGAAGGCACACACTGTAAGACATATAAAGTCAGGCCAGCTTAATATAATGATAGTGATTACACAGTGCTTTTTGAGTGAACTCAGCTTGGTTCCTCCCCTCTCAGACTCCTGTCCACAGAAGGCTGTTCTCTTAAAGGGGTTTGAACTTATGACCTTATGTCTCTTGACAAGCAGGTACTTAGACAGTTGCGCCACTCTAGAGCTGTGAAACCAAGAACATTTCTGTGAAAGGTCATTTTACTCAGAGCTGTTTTTATGTAGTGTAACAATATAGCTCTAGAGTGGCACAAAGGTCTAACTGCTCCCCTTATGAGTTCAAATTCCAGCAAGGGCTTAGTGCTCCATTTTGAAAAAAACATCCTTTTCAGAGGATGTCCTGCATTAGGGCAAGTTTTAACATACAGACTGTAGTAAGCAATAAACAGATTGAAGAGGGGAGGGGGGTTACAGACTAAACATCTTACACTGTATTTAATTAGTTTCAGCTGAAGCTCATTTGCTCATGTTTGCATTTGAGGCATGACTCAATGTGTATTGTTGACCAAACTGAGATGCAGAGAATAAAAATATAAACCTAAAGCTCTGCACCCACTTACGTTTGTCAGCTTAATTTGGTCTGACTTTTTGTTGCAGTAAATAAGTTTTTCCTCTGATGTGAGGATAAGACTCTATGGTTAATTAATTCCAACTTGATACTCATTGTTGTTGGCATTTGTGTTCCCTGAAGTTCTATTTAAGGTGACTTCTGAATGGACCGTGTGTGTTCACATGTCTCTGTCCCCTACAGGTGGAATAACTGTTTCCATCATCGCATTCGTTTTTACCATCAAGTTCCTATGTGAGCTCGCTGCACGAGTGGTCAGCTTTCTGCAGAATGAGGACCCTGGACGCCGTGGTGATCGCAGCATTTATGACTATGTGCGAGGGAACTACCTGGACCCACGCTCCTGCAAAGTCTCCTGGGACTGGAAGGAGCCGCAGGAAGTGGGCCAGACTATGAGCTTCAGGGTGCAGGTACCTTTAATATCACATTAATATTATCTCAAACGTGGTATTCGTTCTAAGTCTTCTTAAGTACTGCTCTGCTCTGCTCTGCTCACAAGTGCAGCTTGAAAATGTTTGAGTATTTATGAGTTTGTATTGATTAGTCTGTACACTACAGTGAAGGGGAGTAAAATTACTAACACTTTAAAGCTTTGAGAGGCTTATTAATTTTATAAAAAGGAAAAAAAATACAAAATGATAAAGCACTAAAGTATAGTAAACCCTAATTATAGTGATTACAATAAACCGTTGTTCTGTGTTAACAGTGGGCTATTGTTTTCAACCAAAAAAACAAAGTATTACTGCATGGATCGTTTTTAATAATTTGGTGTATTTTATACAATGTAATTGACATATGTGGTCATACACTACATGTCCAAATGTTTGTGGACACTGCTTCTAATGCATTTAGCTACTTTAAGGGCATTTTTTACACTTGTCCCAAATACACAAGCCTGCACCCTAGACCAAATTTGGTCTTGTTCATTGGGAGGGGCTCATTATCACTGGTTTGCTTTTATACAGAAGAATTTCATAAGATCTGTGGATCATTTGTGCAGTTTTGAACATAATTTTTTGTGCACAAAGAAGTAGAGACTTGGTTTATCTGTTTATTGATTTTCAATATTTTCCTTGGATACTAAGATATTAAGGCCGCTTTTCTGCAGTCATGGTATTTCACTGTGCTGGAACACTTGAAATGTTTTTTAGCCATGTTGGCGATAAACTTTTAGAAAGAAAACATAGTGCACCCGTAGCTGGCACAAAAGTACAAATGCTTAAACATACAGCTTGTCTAGTCCCTGTAGAGAAGTATTGTCAGTTGAATAGGACTCTTATCATTGAGCTCTGGAGCAGTGGAACTGTGTTCTCTGGAATGATTGTGCTCCATCCAGTACTTTTGGGATTAGTTGGGCATGAGGTAGAGTGGTAATTCTCCAACATCCTGACCTCACTAATGCTCTTGTCTCTGAAAGCAATCAAATCCTCACAGAAATGCTCTAAAATCTAGTAAAAAGCCTTCCCTAAACAATAAAGCGGTTAATCCAACAACAGCAGGATAGACTCCTTTTAATACCCTTGATTTCAGAAGAAACAATGACTGAGCAGGTGTCCCAATACTTTTGTCCATATAGTGTATATTTTAAAATGTACACATTTAATGTTTTTTTTACATGGAAATTCAGTTAGACTTTAGTATAATAGCTAACCACTTTATTATTGTAATGTATATTAACTAGCAGCTCTGTGTCTGTGTTTTTTCCTTTCAGCTTTTCTATAAGAATGGCCAGCCGTTTCCAGCCCACAGGCCCGTGGGCTTAAGAGTGAATATAACTCACATAGAACTGGCTCTGGACATTCCTGTCACCCAAGAGGTTCTTCAGGAGCCCGAGTCCAACGTAGTGAAAGTGACCTTCACTGTGCGCAAAGCTGGCCGATATGAGGTGGCTGTTAAACTAGGTGGCCTTAATGTGGCCTACAGCCCCTATTATAAAGTATTCCAGCCAGGTAAGCTTAGCCTGATGCAATAAAATTGCCGGACAGGTGCACAGTGTCCCCAAAAGAGGCCACGGTGTGCTTGTATTTGTCTCATGTTATATTGTCTTAGTCCTGATGTTTTCCTTATGCGAACTAGCAGCATCTGTTTTCCTCTTGTAAGTCAGGTGTTTGTGTCAGGTTTATAAGGAGGTTGATCTCCTCAGTCGGCTGTGTTTATGGAACTGCTGTACGAGAGTGCTAAAAGCTGGTTTTGAGCTTTATTTAGAAGATGTCAATATTGTTTGCAAACATGTTTGCAAATGGTGTCTGTCATTTTTACCCAGTTTTGACTGAAGTGTTTGTGTAGTGTGTGTATATGATGGCAGTTACATGTTGATTTGCACATGGCACACGTTAGAGAGCACTTTGAGCATAACCTGACTCTAATTTCTGAAGCATTTTGAAGTTTGTTTCCATTAAGGTTATGAATATTGATCACTAAATGTTTTGCCTGAATTTAACCACGTGTCTGTGTTCGTTACAGGGACAGTGGTGCCATCCAAAACAAAGATTGCGTACCACTTTTCTACTCTGGTGCTGACTTATGGTCAACAGCACACGCTGCAGATTGAGCCTCGGGATGAGTATGGAAACCCTACTAGTAACTCGGTCTCTCTTGTGGATGAGGTCAACTACAGTGTGCATATTCACTCAGTAAGATCCCAGGAAAACATACAGTCATATATGAAATTAGGACATATTTTAACATGTGGGCATTTGATATTCATTTGAACAACATTTAGAGACTGAGGTCATAAAAGTAAACTAAGGCAGTTGACAAAATATAATGATTAATTAATAGAAATGTCATTTTCTTAGATTAGAATCAGCTGCAGATGGTAAACGTGGTTTTGATAATGTTACATGATGATAAAACACAGACTTATTTATACTTTAGACATTTAGCTTGGTTTGCTAGTGATTGTTGAAATGACTGGTATCACCATGGCAAAATCCAAAGAGCTCACTAAGGCCTTCAGAAAGAAGGTTGTAGATGCAGATGAATCTGAGAATGGATTTAAAAAGATCTCAGAACAATCAGAAAGCAATTCTTTTATCATTTATTTTTAATTGTACACCATTTTCTACTCAATTTATGTAAACTATCACAATCACTAGCAATGCCCCCAACACTGAAAACTGCCCAGTCATCTCCAACACCACTTATTTTCAAACTGCTGTTGATGTACTTGGAAGAAAAGTGTGGCTCCCCAGCACTGGCATAACAGCTATCAGAATCCTGTGTTTACCAACAACTAGGAGTGATGTGAGCCCACCCCTGAGAGCGCAAGGCCAATTGTGCTCTCTCTGACTCGATTCGAGCTAGTGATGCTTGGATCATCCAGTGGCAGCACCTTAGTCTACTGGTCCACTCTCAAGCCAATCATCTGCAAAATAATTTACTGCCAAAATGGACATGTCAAACAATCTCCAACAGTCCTAAAATGTCTCTTGCTATTTTACCACAGTAAATGCCAAAGTACCTGGAGTGCCTGGAGTCAATGCTGTGAAAATAAATGTGTTAACTGTGTCTTTAATGGGGTGTCCTAGTTTTCCCACAATACTGTTAAAGATTAAATTATCACCAACTTGGTTATATAACGTGTCAGGATTTAAGGAGCTCTTGAAGTCACAGTACAGTCGAGGTGATGATTGTTGTAATTCATCTTCCCCGTTTGAATCTAAGGTATTTTATGTTCTTTCCTAGTTGGGCACTGTTGAAGAGGACAGTTCTGAAGACTACTACAGCACAACTGTCTCTTGTAATAAGCAGCAGTGTCAGGTTCTGCTGAAGCTCACTCTGAAGAAGAAGGGCTGCTTTAGGGCACGCATCACATACAGGGACCAGCCTCTGAGCAATGGAGAGTTTGATATCATTGTGCTAAGTGGTGAGTGATGTTTGTTGTGTGGGTTGTTTTTTCCCTCTTCAGTACATTTTTGGACCGTTCCTATGGATTAAGCGGGTTTCTCACCTAACCCACTTGTGATGCCGCAGAGAGAGAGAGAAATTTTGGAGCTTACAGAAGGGTAGAAGGAATTTAATTGGAACATTGGATCAATGTCTCCTTCCATGGTTTCCTTGCACCCTTGGTTTGATGCTCTGTGTGTGTAATTGCCTCTATAGTTTCCTACAGGCATGCGTGTACATGCATCCAGTCCCATGCAAACCCGACATTGACCTCTATTGACAGAAATTGAGAAGAGCTGTGTGGAGAAGAATGTGTCCACTCCAGGCATTAGTATCTACTTTGAGGCCTACCTCTACGGCACAGGCAACTACTGTAGCTCACCCTGGCAGTTCCCAGCATCCTCTTTGCTAGCCCCACAGAGACGGCCCTCCATGGGAGACGATGAGGATGAGCATGACTCTCCAGTAGAGGGCCAACCAGAGAAGGTCAAGAAACCAAAAAAGGTCTACTGCTACATATCGCCAAAGGTAACTGACTAGTATTGAGGTTTGCAATACCGTACGTATTGGTTTCTCCTTTGTATTTTTATGGGAATTGTTGTGTTTGTATTTCAGCAACTCTCAGTGAAGGAGTTTTACCTGAAGATTATTCCATGGCGCCTTTTCACTTTTCGTGTGTGCCCAGGGACTAAGGTGAGCTCTGACTGATTCAAGCTGTTCAAGATGTTTTTATTAAATGTTATTAATTTTTCTTCCACTTCACTTCCACTCTCTTAGTTCACATACCATGGGCCGGACCCAATTCATAAGTACCTGACCCTGGTGGTAGATGATGGCATTCAGCCTCCGGTAGAGCTAAGCTGCAAAGACAGGAACATCATGGCAGCCACGTTTATTCGCTTCCTTCACAAGAACATTGGTAAGGCACAAAGTCTGGCCACGAACCCTCACATCCATTATGCAGGTGCTCAAAAGCGTCATGGGGAAAAGCTTGTAAAAGCACATCATTGTTGGTATTGCTCCTTAGCTTATGTAATTTAACTGATCTTGCATTATTTATCTTGTTATTCATTGTAGGATTGTAGTGTTTAAAAATACAACGTAAAACTGCATTTCTTCTGTGTAAACCCTGAGGATCTTTTTTTTATGTAGGAATACATTTATAATTACATTTTGTAGAAATCCAAATCCACTAAAACGGATTCGAAATTAAAGTAATTAAAATAATTGCACTGTAAATCACAATGGCTTTATTGTGCAGTAAAATCTCAGTTAGACAATATCCCATATCATCCAGCCCTGCAGTACAAACAGGTCACCTTTCCCAGATAAAATTAATTAACTGATTAATTTTGTTGCATTACACTATATTTTGGCATTACTGCTGGGATTAGGTTAGAATTTGTCAAATGAATGTGCTTGTGATGGAACATTTTATATCATTGCTGACAAATCTAATCGTCCTTATTTGCTACCACTGTCCATTTTCTATTGTTTAACTGGTGATAGCTTGCCTGTGATTTGTCTGGACGTCTGAGCTGTCCTGCTATTTAAAGTCAAAACAGAATAGTCTGAAGGCTCAGACCACACATGGTAAATGTGAAAGCACCTAGTGTATTGTTTGATTTTAACTTTTATTTATTTGTCTATTAGGAGGCTCAGAAACGTTTCAGGACAAGGTGAACTTTTTCCAGCGTGAGCTTAGACACATTCACTCCAAAAGGCCTCGAACAAAGACCTGTCTGAAGATCAGCCGCCACTCAATCCTAGACTCAGTGAGTGATCTGTCCTGATGGACCTTATTATCTTCTAGAGTAATCCTGTGAATTTTTAATGGTCACAAAGTTGAGCAGAACTCACAAGTAAATCCGATATTCCTCTGCAGTCTCTTAAGTCCACCAGGAACTTTTCTGTGTCTGACTGGAGTAAGAACTTTGAGGTCGTGTTTCAGGATGAAGAAGGTTTGTTCTTACATCAGCCACTGATGTTTCACTTTAGCAATTCTTTAGATTTTTCTAAAGCTTTATGTAATAAAGCAACATTATATGCAACATTTTGTGTGTTTTATAGCTCTGGACTGGGGTGGTCCGAGGCGGGAGTGGTTTGAGCTTGTGTGCAAGGCTCTGTTTGACACCAATAACCAGCTCTTCACACGCTTCAGTGACAACAACCAGGGTCTGGTACGCATTAAACACCTAGAGCTTTCACTTTTCTTGTCCAGCTTTCAGAAACCAAACCGGAGGGAGTACAGTCATTTCAACAGCAGATTTTCTTCGTTAATAAAATCTATGATATCCTGCTCCAGCTAAAATGACGTAGTGTGTCAGACCTGTAGGTGACAGGCTATGGCTTGATGTGTGATGCGAGTTATGGCTGAGGAGTGGGCACTAACTGTCTGCGTGTCTGGCAGGTCCACCCTAATGCGGAGAGGCCTGTTCACCTGAGGCTAAAGATGTATGAGTTTGCAGGGCGCGTTGTGGGGAAGTGCTTGTATGAGTCTGCTTTGGGAGGGTCCTACAAGCAGCTTGTGCGAGCCAGGTTCACACGCTCCTTCCTGGCCCAGATCATCGGCCTACGCATGAATTACAAGGTGATGCACAGCTGTTGTGTCTGATTCAAGCACATTCTTCATGTTGTATGCTTGTGAATTTTAAATTGACATGTACTTTTTATATATGTACGCTGTGGTTAAAAGTTAAGGACATGTTGCCTCTTTTTTTTTTTGAGGTATATTTATGTAAAAAAAAACTTGCAAGGTCTATGCTCACCTTTTGTGGTTGGAAAGTTTGAACAAATATTAGCAATTTACATTTCTTTTGTAAAATGATGGAAAAGCATATGTTGGTACTCTTAGTGCAGTTATACGTTTTTCATAACACATTCAATAAATCCAGTAGAAATAGGTCATACATCTGTTATTTGTCCTCTGAGCCTGTAGACTCACTGAGCACTTTATTAGAACGATTACACTAATACTGGGTAGGGCCTCACTTTGCTCTCAGAACTGCCTCAAATCTTCATAGCAAGAATTCAACAAGATGGAAACATTTCTTTGAGATTCTGGTCCATGTTGACATGATTGCGTCACTCAGTTTCTGCAGATTTTTCAGGAGCACCTTCATCCTCTGAATCTGTATTGGATTCCGATCCTGTGACTGAAAAGAAAACTGAAGAGCACTGAACTCGTCATGTTCATGAAACCAATTTAAAGGACCTTGTAATGTGGTGCATTGTGATTCTGGAGGAAGCCATTAGAAGATGTGTAAATGGTGGCCATAAAGGGATGCACAAGGCCAGCAACAGTATTCAAATAGGCCGTGGCATTCAAGATATGATATCTCGGCTCATTAATACCAATCAAACATTCTCCACACCATTACACCACCTCCACCAGCCTGGACTGTTGACATAAGGCAGGTTGGGTCCATGGATTCATGCTACTGTCTGTGTCCCTCAGCAGAAATTGAGAATTGCCAGACCACGCTACATTTTTTTCCCAGTCTTCAACTGTCCAGTTTTAGGGAGTCTTGGCCCAAGCCAATGCAGCCTCAGCTTTGTGTTCTTGGCTGACAGAAGTGGAATGCAACATAGTCTTAAGGTAGCCTTAAGGTTGGATGTGTTGTCAGTTCTGAGGTGCTATTCTGCTCACTACAACTGAAAAGACTCAGTAGCCTTACAGTAGTCTTTCTGTCCCCTCCAACCAACATGGACATTCTCTGTTAAACTCTCAAATCAGCAAGGTGTTTCTGTCAACAGAACTGCAGCTTTCTTCATTTTTCTATATTGCACCATTCTGAGTAAACTCTAGAGACTGTGATGCAGGAAGATCCTTGGAATTCAGGGAATTCTCAAACCAGCCCGTGTGGCACCAACCAGCCTGTTCTCTGCCCTGCACTGCTGCCACACGATTGGCTGGTTAGATAATTGTCTGAATAACTAAGTGTATAGGCATTCCTAATAAACTGCTCAGTGAGTGTTCGTTACTCGGACAGTAATGTCAGCACTTCTCTGTTTCTTAACTTTCTCAACCGCCTCCTACGTGTTGCACAAGGCCGTTCTTGTAATTCACTCCTCTTTTACTTTCGCTTGAGCACAACCACAGTGTTATGGTGTTTATGTGGCTCGTATTAAATACCTAACCACGTTTAGCACTGAATAAAACAAAGTGCATTGTTTCTGACAGAAGTAAAGCATGTTTATTTGATTTCATACAACTGACTGGTTTTAATTCTCTTTTGCTATGGCAGTACTTTGAGACGGATGATCCAGAGTTCTACAAAACAAAAGTATGCTTCATCATAAACAATGACGTGAGTGAAATGGACCTTGTTTTTGCTGAAGAGAAGTACAGCAAGTCAGGACAGCTGGAAAAGGTGATGCACAGAATACAATTTACCTTGCCCTTTGCTGGCATATAGAATAAAACGAGCGTTGAGGCAAAACGAATGAAACAACTGGATTTTCATTCAAATCATGTTTTTTGTCTATTGCAATTCTTCTGCTGAAATCATAAATACTGTGCGTGGGTGGAAAGGAGAGGTTTGACATTTAGCAGACTGTTTAATACCCTTAGCTAGTTTGTATCGGCTAGGATCCACAAGATACTTTTAAGCTTAGATGCTACTAAACACAAAAATCAGTATGGAGACCACAATAAGACACACGATAGGACCAAAGGTACGTGGACACTTGTTCATCCATTGTTTTCTCTAAAATCAAGGGCGGTAATGGGTCGCTCTTCTGGCAAGGCTTTAAGGATTTGATCGCATTCAGCCACAAGAGATATTGGATGATTAGTTCTGTGTCCTCTACATCATCCCAATAGTGTCTGATTGTGATTCATCACTCCAGAGAACGCAGTTACACTGATCTGCAGCAGAGTACTCCAAGAGTTTGTGGACATCAATTCTAATGAATGCATTTAGCTGCTTTAAGTTGCATTGCTGACACAGATGTGCAAATGGACACACAAAGCTTGCCATAGAAAAGGATAAACATTAACCTGTTGACACCATGCCTAATAATGCTAAGTGTGGGCTAGAGGGGTATGAAGCTCCCCCTGGCATTGAGCTGTGGAGCAGTTCTCTGAAATACTTTTGGGGCGAGTTGAGGATGAGATGGCGTGGTGATCATCCAACTCACACGCTTATTGCTGAATGCAGTCAAATTGTCACAAGGCAACAAGCCACTAGATGGCCTCTTATGAGCAATTATGTCAAACTCTAAACATTCTGCCTTCTTTTAACTAGTTTCTTAGTATTACGGGTGATCATTCAAATACTTGCCATAAGTTGTGGGTCTGAACATCTCCACACAACCGGTGAACTATGTGGCCGTTTCATGGGCACTCGGGGCTCATTGATTTGACAGTTGTGGGTCACGTTTGGATAATTTATTCTCTGGTAACTTGCTATTGTGTGTATGTAAGGTAAGTCATCACAGGTCTTTCTGAATAATTATGGATGTGAGAGCCTTACGAATGGCTGCTCCAAAGCATCCTATTCTATTGCCAGTGTCTTTCTATGGAGATTATATAAGCTGTGAGTCTTCAGCTGATTTCTTGAAGACTCAAGATTGAAACTGAATTTACCAACTACAAGAGCTGCCTGAACATATAATGTAGCCCTGGAGTTTAGAATGAATTCTGTCCTTGCAGGTGGTGGAGCTCATATCTGGTGGGGCTCAGATTGCTGTGACTAATGAGAATAAGATTCATTATCTGAACCTGCTGGCTCAGTATCGACTGGCCAGTCAGGTGAGGGATGAGGTAGAGCACTTCCTTAAAGGTAAGATTTCATTAAACGCAATCTCATTCCATTGTCGCTTCACTAAATAAAAATGTTTGGAGCTAACCAAGGTTTCTGTAACCCTCAGGTTTAAATGAACTTGTTCCTGAGAACCTTTTGGCCATATTTGATGAAAATGAGTTGGAGGTAATCCTGTCAATATTTGTATTCCTGACAGCATGGAATGCTAATTGTTTATTGTGCTCTGTATACATTGTGTAGAACTCCCACCCCTCTGAAATTATGGAACGACAGTGATGGATGTTTATTTGTGGGTGTGGTCAAGTCCTTGTTTAAGCCAGCTTGTTGTTGTTTATTTTTCCTCTGTGTATAGTTGCTGATGTGTGGAACTGGGAATATTAATGTGCAGGATTTCAAAGCCCATGCTGTTATCGTTGGAGGCTCGTGGCATTTCAGAGAGAAGGTGAGATGCTAAACATCTGTTAGAACTGTGCCACTAGCAGCGTTGGAAGCTTTTTCCAATAACACGCAGATGTTGGTTCCTTTAAAGCAGGGGTCTCCAGTCTTGGCCTAAAATGGCTGGTGTGGCTGCAGGTTTTCCTTCCAACCAAGCAGGAGCTCACCTCATATAACCGATCCCCTGTTAAAGAGCAACTGATTTAACCAGTGGAATCGGGTGTCCTCCAGGTTGAGTGTTACAAGAACCTGCAGCCACACCAGCCCTTTATGAATATGATTGGTGACCTCTGATTTAAAGAGTGAAAGATCAGATGTCCTATTGATTGGAATTTTAAAACATACACTGTGTGTTTTTTTTTATTATTATGTTTATGCTGATAAATGATTGCCACTGACTTGAATTGGCTTTCCTCAGATGTGTTTATCTTCTGTCTTATTACTGGATTTCTGTAAAGCTGCTTTACAACATCACTTTTAAAAACGCTGTACAAATAGGTTTGATTTGATTCAGTGAAGGCACTGAGCCAGACAGCACAGACAGAGTGCCTTTTAAAGGTCAAACCTCATTGTTGTGTATTGATCTGAACCTGGTGTGTGTGTGTGTGTGTGTGTGTGTGTGTAGGTAATGAAGTGGTTCTGGGCTGTGGTGTCCTCCTTCACTCAGGAAGAGCTGGCACGTCTCCTGCAGTTCACCACCGGCTCATCTCAGCTCCCTCCCGGGGGCTTTAACACACTCTGCCCCTCCTTCCAGATCATAGCAGCCCCAACACACAGCACTCTGCCAACCGCACATACCTGGTGAGAACGCACAGATCCACCTGTATGAAAGAACACCTCATTATCCTCATGCTTGATCTCGCAGCTGGATTTGACTTTATTTGGATCTCAATATAACAGTGGTTCCAAATTTTGATTCTGGAGAACCTCTTTGCTACATATTTCCGTGCTTGAACTGCTCCAGCACACCCAGTCCAACTAATCTGAGCGGGGTTTCCCGAAAGTATCTCAAAGATGTTTCTCAAACGGTCGAGCGAGCATCAGATCACTCTCTTTACCAGTTAGGATGATATTAACATGATGATGCCTTTGGGAAACTGGGTCCTGCTAATTATCTTCTTAAACGTTAGGTGCATTAGTGGATATATTTAGATTAGAAAATATTGATATAGCGAAGTATTGTGATTAAATGTTTTTTGCGATACTGTATCACTTCTGAAAAACACTGTTTTTAATTAATAGTTTACATACAAACAGTTGTGGCTGACTGTGTTGTACTCTTCAGATCCCACTGTCCTGATTTTCTATTTAGAAATGAAGCATATGATGGAATGTTTTTATACCATGACAGTTTTCCTAAAATTTAATAATTAAAAAATTACACTATATTACCTTGCTTACAGTATCACAAAAAAAGCAATAAATTGCCAATTTATGCCAATACACAGCTCCATGATCTACTATTTCTTATCCAGTAATCACTATTAAACTATGTTCATTATGTAATGAGAAGAGTGGGGAACTGTATTGTTGAGAAGGTTAACCCTCTGGAGTCTAAGGGGGGTCTAGTTTTTTTGTTTGTTTTGCTTATCTTGCATATTCCCCTTTAAAGGCACTTGCAGAAGATAATACCCACATTGTTTCATATCAGTATGTTCAGAACAATCTTAGCTATTCTATTATGAGACCCCATTTTCATATTTCCTTTAAAAACATACCTTTACGTATGTGGCCAAATTGATTTGGTGCTTGAAATGGGTTTATCAGAGTCATAGGTTCACAAAAGTAGTGGAATATATGAATAATATATAAAAACACTGAAAGGCAGAAGACGGATGTGACCATTGGTCAGTTTACACGAAACCATAGACAAATCCACCAATAACCGATGAGCGGCAGGTGACTGATTCACAAATCCACCAGTTAAACATGGCGAGATCCCGCCTCGTAACTCTGGATGTGAATCATGCTCGATCTGGCAATAAGATTCAAAGGAAAGGACAGACTACACAGATTCAGCAAGTGTTTGAGTCGTATTATTGCGCTGTATTATTATATTAACATTGAGGAACATTGAATTTGATCACCAGCATGCTCATACACTCCATAGGGTTAAAGCTTGTGTGCGTGTGTGTGTTAGAGCAGGACCACTAAACTGCAGAACATGGCACTCCAGGATTAAAGCTGGAAACTGCTGCAGTATTGGTTCTCAGTCCTCTCCGTGCTGATTGGCTTCTTTTCTCTTGGTTATTTTTCAGTTTTAACCAGCTGTGCCTCCCTACCTATGACTCCTATGAGGAGCTGCACAAACTGCTGAAGCTGGCCATCAGTGAGGGCAGCGAGGGCTTCGGTATGCTCTGACCGCCTGCTGGCTGTGTCTGTTGGATACGCTGAGGACATCTCTCTTTCTTTCTCTTTCTCATGCTCTCTTTCTCTTCCTGTCTCTCCCCTTTTCTCTCCCTGCTTTCTCTTCTCTTTCCCTCTCTCGACCGAGTGAGCTGCTGTGTAAATGAGCCAACACACCTTTTGCCTCCGATAACAGACCTCTTAGCTCAAGCCCACCTGGACGTCCAGGTATTCTCTTTCAAGCAGGACCTTCAAAGAGGACATTCACACATGTTCCGGAGATGCCTTTGGCTGATTCCAGTGGATGCTGGAGCTATGTAAATAATATGTAAATAATAACAGTCTTTCTTTCTTTTTCCTTTTTTCTATTGTTAAACAAGAAAAAAAATAACAAACGGAAAGCTACGTTTTATTGTAGGTAGTAGATTTTGCTTCGTTTCACGTGTGAGTCAGCACTGTCATAAAAACACGAGGGCCCATGTAAGCTTGTATAACATTTGTGGAGTTAACAAAGCTGGGAACATTTAAATGGAGTGTAGCAGCCTATTAGATGTGTGGTTCTACTACACACTCACTGCACTTTGGCCTTAACTGATCAGGGAAGGATGTATGTATATATTGCTATTCAGTTTGTTTGTTTGTTTTTTTGGTGAAAGTTGTGTATATATGGAAGGTGTAGATGTCTCATTTATTTCACAAAAGCCCTTTCCTTTTTTTTATGCAGAAGGGACTTTGTGCGTTTGTGTGAACAGTATGAGCTTCATTGTGAACGTCGTCAGTCACACATTTCATTTCTGAGGTTCTTTTTTTTTTTGTTTTTTTTTTTCCTATTTTTGTGTTTTTAAGAAAGTCCTCACTGACTTGGCTATTGATTTGTGGTTTGTCTGGCAGCAGACTGACGAGTGCAGAAATCTTCTCCTCTGATAGCAGCCTGCCTTCTTTTAGCTTCCTACTATAAGGGACTGGAAGTGAAAAATGACTGTGCTAAAGTAATTGAGTTGAGATTAAGGTTGTTTGTTTTTGTTTTTTGGGTTTTGTTCCCCATGTGATCATAACGTAGAACTCTGCATTGCGGGTCCTGACGATACTCCTCCATAATTTCTGGAGCGCTGGGTGGAAAAGAGCATGTTCTCCTTTCTCCAGTGTTGCTTTCAAGTCTCTGGGCAACATCTATGCATTTTTAGTATGAAGTCTTATTAACAGACAGATGTTAGGTTTCTATAACATGTACAGCACAGAACTGCATCAGGACAAGGGATGTCATTCTTTGATGCAGAGGGTTGGAATCTGCTCTCTGTGTTTGAGCTTTACTTAGTTATTTATGACTTTATTTATTGGAACGTCTTTTACGTTTTTGGGTTTCTTTTTTTTTTTTCCTCCACTGACCAAAATGTCACTCGACGGTACGCTTGTGTTGATGAAATTAGGTGCTATGTAAAATGAGAAGCTGAAAACCAGATGATTGCTTGAAAAGTTTGAAAAGATTGCTAAAGTTTCTTTAGTTGTGTGTGTTTTGCAATGAATATTTGCAGTCGTTTCCATTAATTAAATGCTTGTTTAGCTTCCAGTGTTCATAATTGCACACAATATCTACAGTTATAGCACTGCAATGTTTCCACCAGTGATCTTTTTTTTATTATTATTATTCTAAGGGGACCCATCAATCCATCCACTCAGAGATCAGGATGATGATGTATGCTTATACCTCGTTGTCTGCACATGAGCACTGGTACTGTTAGAACAGCTGAGAACATTGCCTCCAAAGACCAGATCTGAGACCAGCTCTGTTAGCCAGTCAGGAGAAGGTATGATGGAAGTAAGCTTTCTTCCAGTTGGTTGCAGCTTCTCATGTGAGTGGAGCTTATGCTTTATTCTGTGCATCCTGTGTTATATGTAATGTAGGTGTTCATTTGCAGAAGCCTACACCTTGTTGTCAGATGTTGTCTCAACATAAGCTGTACATGCTACCTATGTAACCTTGCTGCAAGGCCAAGAGAAAACCCAGTTGCTGTTAGCTTCAGCACTTAAATCCAGTTGAATAACCCATAGAGAATTGTGTCATCCAGAGTATGTGAACCTTGTATTCTGAAAGGACATATATATGTATTAAGTGACGAAGTTAAACTCAAGGATACACTGTAGATCTGCGGTCATCTCCACCCTTTAATGCCACCAGGATACTCCTTGTGTGATCTCACTTTAGGGACAGTGCACTTTGACCCTGGACAGACAAGCGGCATGTTCAGCCTGTGGATTTTCCACTCTGTGCAGCTGAAGAGCCTGCAGGGTGTGGCTGGACTGAGGATGAAATCACTGCATATGGTTCTTGCTGTGCACGATGGCCAAGGATTATCAAGATGGCTTCAGTAACCTTATTTATTTTGAAAAACGCAGTGGCTGAGAAGCACTCTGCGGCATCGCGTGCATACTCTGAATGTTATTTTGAGACTATAAGCCATTTAACGGGTAAAATAGATACACCAGGGGGGCGTTTATCACCGCTTAGAGCAGTTCTGGAATTCTGACTTACTTTTAGGTGGAATAAGTGAATTTTTGTTTTGGTTTAACAGTTTGAGAATATTATGAAAAGCCCTGGAAGGAGTTGCTTGAAATGGTTCGGAATTACAATATGATGTATATACTGTAATATACTAGCTGAGGGCTTGGGATTGATTCAGTTTGGGTGTTTTTTTTTCCTGTGTGAAGTGGGAGGCCGTGCTGCTCTCACCCGCAGTGTGAATGTCTCGGTTCTCAGCACTCTGTTCTGTTGGCTAATTCATTTCCTCTGTTATTTATGTGATTAAAAAATAAAAAAAAGTAAAAGTGGGGCAACATTTTTCCACTTATCTTGCTGTGAATTAATGATCTATTGACGTGGTTCTGTTTTAATTTCATTTGTCATTTGTCAGCACTTTATTCTGAGATGCTGTTGTGGATGCTTTGTAGATTCTTGCTATTCTTTTTGTTCTCTTCAGCTAACATTCAACTTAATGTCTCATCTCAGTCTGAATATAACAGATTCTATTAACCCTAACCCTAATCCCAACCTCACAGTCTCTAAACAAAAAGGGGATACATTTAGGATACAGCAGCATGTCTTTAGTACCTTTTAATTAAGCAGCCTAACTGTACCCTACACCAATAAACCACTGACCGCTATTCACAGAAGAGAATGGCATTGATTATCTGCTTACAGTGGCACCCGTCAAGCGATGGAATCTATATATTAGGCAACAAGTGAACCGTCAGTTCTTAAAGTTGGTGTGTTGAAAGCAGGAAAAATCTGGATTTGTGGCGAGGCTCAAATTGACAGCTAGACAACTGGCTCAGAGCATCTCCAAAACATCAGGCAGGTCCTGAGTGGGTTTCCTGGTATGCAGTGGTCAGTACCTACCGAAAGTGCTCCAAGGAAGGGCAACCAGTGAGCTGGCAACAGGGTCAGGGGTGCCCATGGCTAGTTGATGTTATCCATGGAGGCCCCACCTCACAACTTACAGGACTTAAAGGATCTGCTGCTTACACCTTGGTGCCAGATACCACAGGACACCTTCAGAGGTCTTGTGGAGTCCATGCCTTGACCCACACAGTATAATGCAGGTACTTTCAATGTTCCCACTTTTTGGTGTATTTCTTTGCAGGTCTTATTATTTAAAGTTGCTGGGGGAGGGGGCAGAGATGTCCACTATTGGTACAATTCACTACTGTATGGAGCCCTTTTAGCTTAGCATACCTTACATTCAATGTACCTTAGAGATTAAGTTTTGCCTGTACCTAACCTTACCTTATATAGAAACCTAAACCTTATCTTAACACTTAGACCACCCTTAACACTGTTCACAATGTGGATCATTTGTGCAACAGACCACTTTAGATAATATGATTAACCCATTTATTCCCTAAATGTATCCAGCTGTCTGAATATTACCCCACGCTGGAAAGAAAACAAACTGTTTACATTTTCAGAAATAGTTTTGGGAAAAGTTCTCTGTTGGTCATAATGCAATTAAAACCCCACATTTGTAAATACTAAACAAAATGGAATTGTTTAATTGTGAATAATGAAGGAAATATGTGTAGCCTCAGATTATCTCATTGTGGTGGTTTATCATGTCCATCATGTCAGATAAAGTCAAGCGCTGCAATGGAGAACAACTCATAGTCAGGAAAGTCAGCAGTAAATGAGAGCTGTGTTGTCTTACCAATGTTTACGGTCTTTTCCAGTGAGCATGATATAAATATGATCACCTAATAATCTTATTGGCATATCAAAAATTGACCAAATGTGACTATTACATTTACTATATGGGCAAAATTATTGGGACACCTGCTCATTTAATGTTTTTTTTTTCTGTAATCAAAGATATTAAAAAAGTTTTATCCCCCGTTTTTGTTTGTTGGAGTCTCTACTGTCCAAGGAAAACTTTCTGCTAGATTTTGGAGCATTGCCGTGAGGAATTGATTGAATTCAGTGACAAATGTGTTAGTGAGGTCAGGATGCTGAATGATCACCACATCACCTCATCCCCAACTTGTCCCAGAAGTACTGGATGGAGTACCATCATTCCAGAGAGCACAGTTCCACTGCTCCACTGCTCAATGCTAGGCCACACCAATAGGTTAGTTTTTCTTTGCTTGAGAGAGTGCTATTCTACTGGCAATACTTCTCCACATGCATTTGCACATCTGTGTTGGTAAAGGGTGCAACATAAAGTAGCTGAATGCAGTCATGAGCTCAGATTCAAACGTCACCTTTCTCAGGTGTACTTAAAGTAAAAGGGTCTGAGCACATGACTTTACACCACCACAAACAAATGTTCACATGCCAATAAAGCAACCTGTTATAATGCATTGTTCACTTTTCAGCTCATGTTTAAGGCCATGGTAAGCTCCAGTAAGCTTCAGTAGGGTACTGCATATGTACTACGTCGTCCAACAACAGGGTATAAAGGAACAGTCCCGTTTAGAAGAACATGCTGGAAGACTACTGCTGCTGACTAGTGTCCTTCAATAACAAACCCTGATGCTATTAGGATCAGTGAGTATCACATGATAGTTTGCACTGATGCAACACAGCAATGTATGATTTGCTTTATTTGCCCCAAAGAAGGACAAATTGTGAACCTGCAACAGTCATTTGTGCCCAAGGCTCAATAATGCGAACCATGAAGGCCCCACCTCAATTTACAGGACTCAAAGGATCTGCTGTTAACATGTAACGTGTGTCAGATACCACAGAACACCTTCAAAGGTCTTGTGGAGTCCATTCCTGGTCAGATCATAGCTGTTCTGGTGGCATGAGAGTGCACATGTTTAAGGCTGCGGTTAACGTCAGTAGAGAAGCACATTTGACTAAGGATGCCACAACAACTGCAAAAAGAATTCGTCCCATTTTTGAAAACCACATGCTGGGAGACTACCCTGCAGGGGTGAAAAAAAACAGCCTGGCCAGCTCGAGCTGGTCAAAGTGGTTAATCTAGTTGACCAGCTTAGCTCTTGACCAACATTGAGTAATTATTTTTTTTTTTTTTAATGAGTTTGATGGTTTAGCTGGTCTACCAGCATGAACAACTTGAGTAAGCTAGACAACCAGTATGACCACACTAGTCCACCAGTTTGACAATTATCTTGGTTAAGTTGGTCATGCTTATAGGCCAGCTAGTCCATCAATCTCCATGAACCCTTACCCTATGCTGGTCAAGAGCTGATTAACCAGCACAGGGTATGTTTCCAAGTTTTTTTTTCACCACCTTGACCATCAAAGACCAATGTGGATCATCTGAAAGTGGCTACAGGCAGCTACAGAGCTGGATTTTTAGTGGGGTATTGATTAGTGTCATTCATTAACTGACCTTAATGCTGTTGCTGACCAGTGAGTATCTGATGATAGTTAGCATTGAGGCAAGAAGGCATGATTTGCTTTATTCATGCTGTATGAACATGTTACCAAGACAGACAACCAGATCCATCCGGATGTCACATCACAGTGACCAGTTTCTAACCGCTTCAATGTACAGAGAATGCAGCCAGATTTTCCACTGGAATTCCACTTCTTGCTCCGGGGAGAAGTCTGCTCCACATCAGCTCGGAGCAGACAACTCCCTGAACAGACAGTAGAGGTCATCTTTTTTTCCGGAGTGTCGTTCATCTTGTGTTCTCACTGGTAATTGAATTCAAGAGTACATTTAATTCATATACAGAAAAACAGCTCTGAATGTTCCCAGATGCTTTTGTATGTGAAAACACAAGTTTCTTCTGCTTTGATTTGATTATTCCACTGCTAACATGCAACTGAGGTATTTAACTGCAGTACAAACGCAAAAGAAATCAGCTTCAGACTTCACAACCTGAGGGCCCATTTGTTGCCTGATGGCATGTGCAATGCTCCGAGTGGACTCAGGGGGGCAGTTGCCATGCATCAGAGACAGGCAGGCTCTGCCTGCTGCTCACACAGCCCTCACTTATCTACTAATAATGATGGGGCTTTCCTGTCAAGGGCAAACGCTCCACACCCCAGACTCACACCGACACGTTCGCACAGCAATTTAAGTCATTGACTGTAAATCTTCGACTCATTCATCTTGTGAGTTGGAGTCAACAGTGAGTCCCCATTACTCACTGTACAAATTAGATTTGCTTGGAGCCGGGCCTGCGCACGCTGATGGTTTAATGAGTTCAGTAAAATTCTCAGGAATGTTTTCCACCGCCACACATTTGGAATGTCTCTATTTTTATCAGTTACAAAGTAACCATTAAGCTGAAATTCTGGGAGTTTGGTGGACCCAGCAGGTGATTTAGACAACGTTCTAATTTTGGATATATGCATGTTTGCATATAAAGAGTTTAGTTGTGTGTGGTGTGTCTCTTTAGTAGGGTAAGGTGCTGGGAGTAAACGTTACACACTACATATATTTCAGTGCTGTACTATGTGTCCAAATGTTTGTGGACACACCTTCTAATGAATGCATTCAGCTACTTTAAATTGCTTCCATTGCTGAAACAGATGTGCAAATGCCCACACACACACACCCACATGCATACACATACACACAGCTCGCCTATAAAGAAGTATTGTTAATAGAATAGGACTCTCTGGAGCAGATGAGCAAACATGACCCTATTGGCACAGTACCTAATGCCAGGTGTGGGCTAGAGGGGTGTTAGCCCCCCCAGCATTGAGCTATGGAGCGGTGGAACTGTGTCTAGAATGATTGTTGATGCTCCATCCAAGACTTTTTGGGGGTGAGTTAGGGAGGGGCTGGTGATTATCCAAAAACATCCTGACCTCACTAATGCTCTTGTCGCTGAATGCAATCAAATCCTCACAGCAATGCTTCAGAATCTAGTAGAAAGCCTTCCCTGGACAGTAGAGACAGTTACTCCAATAACAGTAGAGTAATCTCTCAGTTGTCCCAATACTTTTGTCCATAAACTGTAGCGTATTTTTACTGACACAGTCATGTCAGAATAGTATGATCAGCCCATTAGATCAGCTCCTCTCACCCTACAGGAGCTTCTACACTGTAGTCCATCTGTTTCTCTGCATGCTTTTATGAGACTCCTTTCACCCTGTTCTTCAGTGGTCAGGACCCCACAGGATTGCCCACCACAAAGCAGCTATTATTTGGGTGGTGGGTCATTCTCAGCACTGCAGTGACACTGACTGACATGGTGGTGGTGTGTCAGTGTGTGTTGTGCTGTCACTGTCCACTCTATGTGACACTCCTACCTAGTTGGTCCACCGTGTAGATGTAAAGTCAGAGTCAGAAGATCTCTGATCTGTTGCTGCACAGTTTTGTGTGTTGGTCATCCTCTAGTCCTTCATCAGTGGTCACAGGACGCTGTTCACAGGACGCTGTTGGCTGGATATTTCTAGTTGGTGGACTGTTCTCAGTCTAGCAGTAACACTAAGGTGTTTAAAGGCTTCAGCAGCAGCACTGCTGGGTCTGAGTTACCTGTACCAGAGCAACACACGCTAACACACCACCACCATGTCAGCCAGTGTCGCTGCAGGGCTGAGAATGACCCACCACCTAACTAAGAGGCTAACAAAGTGATGAAATCATAGAACTGAACAGTGCTCCTGTGTGGAATATTCGTACACTAGTACAGTGTATATTTACAGTGTATGTATGTCTATGTGCGTGACCTGCATGTGTAGACTGGTCCACTGCTGTTAAGCCGTACAGGATCAGACTGAGGCATCTTGAAGCACTTGGCACACAGTGGCTCTGGTCCTCCTTCTTTGGCAGAGCTCTGGCTATTTGCATAATGGTCCCTCTCTCAGTTTCCCCTTAGGAATGTGCAGTGGGCACAGAGCAGACCTCTGACCAGCAAACCACAAAATCCGCTGCTGGCTCTCTCTACAGAGGTACCCGGGTTATTTGTTGATCCCTGTAAGTTCTCATTTCATGTGAGTCCAGCAAATTCAGTTTCACCCTCGATTGCTGGTGCCGTTTGTCTAATCTCTTGCATGGCTCCGTGATTGATCCTTTGATTTGACATCGAAGCTGTTTTGGTGGGGCAGAGAATGCACGGCAGGGCCAACACTCAGAACACGCAACATTTCGATTCTTTTGTGCGTCCCACAGCCGCGCTGTCCAACCGAGGAACACGGAGGTCAAAAAGTCAGAAGAAAACGTTGGCTCAGCTTTGCAGATATTAAAATCTACAAAGTAATACTTGAAGTAATCCTTAAATTGGTTCATTTTGTGACACGGTGGTATTTACACAACTGGTACAACTTGACGTTTGGCAGCAGTCATGACGTAAATCGTTTCCACTTGAGTCAGTCCATCAGAGTTTCTTATGCTATGAAGGGAATGCCTGTGCTTTTACCCATAGACTCTTGTGCCCTTGTAAAAACAAGCCTGATGCATAGATTGAGACAACAGCCTCAAGGATTCCCAAAAGCAATCCCAAACTATTCCCCAGGACACGCGACTACCACCACACAATTGTCTTAGGTTGTGTGAGGTAACTCTGATTGTATCTCTGGTGGAGTATATGTTCTTCTGGAGATGGCTGATTGGATTTACTACGTTTTTTCTAGTAATGGCCTGAGTCACTGATTGGATTGTGTGTGTTCCTCTAGTAATGACTTGGGCAGCAGAAGTGTGGAAGTGTTTGTAGAACATGGCTGACCTGCTGGACACCCTCAGGCTCTGGCTCTAACCCGGTTCCGGATTTGCTGATTGGAGGTGTTGACTAATTGGAAGACTGATGGGCAAATGAGCCTCTTCGGATCTGATAATCATCTGTGTGGGTCGAGAGGAATCCATGCAACCTGTAGGGCAATAAATTCTCCAGGTTTGGCAGAACCTGGTCCCGCAAATGTTCTTCTTGTGCCAGTGACTTCACATGCCGTGCGACCGTCCTGTTAGGCCAAACTCCAGAGCCTGGCCAACATACGCAGACGATCGGTTTTGTAAGAGTAAATCCCCTTCCAGCATGTAAAAGCTGGCCTGACGACCTGCCTCTGACAAGCTGATGGATGAACCAAAAGGCTCAGAGGATTCTTAGTGGCTGTTATGTCCCCTAGGGCCTTTCCTCTTCCTCATACGATAGAGCCCACCATATGACTTTTTTTTGGTTCTATGACACTGTGGCCGTGTCGCTGACGAGGCGCTGCCTGGAATTGAGTATGACTAACGATGACTAATGCTAAAGATGGTCAACAGACATGAGTAGAGCGCTGCGCTACTTCCTGTAAACACTTAGCAACTGATTCAGGATCAGCTCCTGTTCTTGTGGTGCTTATCCTGAAGCGTTAGGGGGAAACGAGCAGAGTGTTCGTGCTGCTAAAATAGGCAGATGAAGGGAGCTGGCAGCTGGAGAGTGGGAGGAATGAGGCCGGGGGATGCTGCTGATTAGCGGCGCCTTTGCTCACTGTGAGCTGGAACTCATCACCAGCATAAGAACAGCCTGAACCTCAGCTCTTACTAACAAGACCCTGAGAACGATCGCCACAGCTTATGGACGACACTAGAGGGTCTGATGCTTGTAAGTCACACCAGTGCAGTTTTAACTGTGCCCTGTTGGGGATCAGCTCTGCATAGTAACCAGTCAGAGACTAGTTGTTGGCTCACCTCTCTGGACACTTGCTGTTTGATTCCAAGCCTTCTCAATACAGAGTACAAGCTAATGTTTGAGCCCCAGTTCAGGTAGGTGGTGTCATATAGAAAGTATACATGGTCTAGACACCTAGAGCTGGTTTCCCAAACAAGGATCAATTCAGTCCAGGACTACACAGTATTCTGAGTGGAGATGTTCCATGGAAAGGAAAATACAAAATGCCTGTGTAAAGATGATATTCTGATCAGGATAAAAGGACAGTATCGCAAAGAGATTTCCAGGGGAAAGATCCCTTGGGGCTCTTTAGGAGCTCTGGCTCTCTATTTTGCTCCCGCTAGTATTTCCTTTATACTCTTCAGGTAGTATTTTGCATAGGTGTTCATTCCTTGATATATGCTATTGTCATTCACTTATCTGTATTCAAGCCTTATTCCTTTATCCATTGTCTAACTGTATTTATGTCATTATGGTACATAGGTTATTATGTACCATTTAATAAATCCATCTGAATTACCTCAAACCAACATGAAGTTTGACCTACTGGTTTGCATAGTTTATTACTCTAATCTATAGTTAAGAGCATAATGTTATGCTAATGCTTGTTCTTTGAATATTCATGTCTGAAGTTATCGAAGTCTGATTCAATCAATGATTATATTCACAAATTCACACAACAGTCATCAGTGCCAGTACCTGCTGTTGGGCTAGATTCTTGAAGTAGAATTATACAGGACTAAAGAAACCTACAGTGGTATTTAAAGACAAGTTAAAAATAAAATGTTTAAGTCTGTAAAATTCCATTCAGCAAATATCAGGAATTGTGTGTAGAAGCAAACCCTGATTTAAAATTAAAATGAATTCCCAGACATTTCACACTATTTAGAATTTCTGACTGGGTGCAATTTTTAGATCCTGAAAAGTGGACATGTCCTGGAAAAAGAGGATCTGATCACCCTACCTAAATAGAACTTGCGTAGTTCATCAAACAACAATAAGATCTGTCATAAGTCAGAGTACTTTTATACTCCAGGATCAAAGATGGAGGGACTAGTTGTAATAGTCACTAAAAAGTTGGGTACGCTGATTTGAGCACTGAACAAATTCAATGCAGTTCAAAATAGTTTGAGCCAGATAAGCCTTCAAACATAAACATATCTGCACTCAAATAAATATGATTAGCGAGAGGAAGCTGTGTCCAACATGGCTCATTTATTTGTGACCACAAAGTAGATGATCTAATATCAGAACAATGCATTTGGAATATCTTTTATTTACAGTTTTACGCCCCCCCCCAAAAAAAAACAACAAAAAAAACCAATATAAATATATATATATATATATATATATATATATATATATATATATATATATATATATATATATATAAAATATGGGAGAATACACCAATCAGTCATAACATTAGTACCACCTAATATTGCCTAATATTTAGTAGGTCCCCCTTGTGCCACCACAGCAAATCTGACCATTCAAGGTATGGACTCCGCAAGACTTCTGAAGATATCCTATGATATTTGGCACCAAGACGTTAGCAGCAGATCCTCCTTCCTCATGTTGTGATGTGGGGCCTCCATAGATTGCTTTAGTAAGCCTTAGGTGCCCATGACCCTGTTGCTAGTTTATCAGTACTGACTGATGTTCTAGCCAGTTGTCTAGCCACCACAATCTGGCTCAGATTTGTATGCTTGCCCATTTGCCCTGCTTTTAACACACCATCACCTTCAAGAACTGACCGTTCACTTGCTGCCTAACATATCCACCCCTTGACGGCTACCACTATAGATGAAGATAATCAATGTTTTTTCACTTTACCTTTACTTCACCTGTTTTTCTTGTTACACCTGTCACTTACTGTTAAACTACCCCTGCTGTGTGGAGACTCCTATCCTACAGTCATCATATCACACAGCTTAGTGGTTAAAAACAGCCATCTTTGGAATGCATTTAGAGATCCATCTAGGATAATATAAGAAGATGTTCTAATTGGACCTGTTTAAAAACACACCCTGAATTTATTTGTGCCCCACTTTACCTGCATTTACCCAGAACACCTCTCTACTTCTCCTTAAGTACAGAGGTGCTTACTTGATTCGACCCTGGGTTGGTTCCATAAAGAAGAACCTTTAAATTGGTAAAGAACCTCTACATCAAGTAAAGGTTCTTCACACTCTCCACACATCTCCTCTAAACACAACAAATTTCATTGAGTGACCAAACCTGGTTCTTCTATAGCATTACTCAAAGAACCAGCTGAAGAACATTTATTTATATATTGCATTATCCAATGCAATTGCATTGCATTGCATCCTCCCCAATTAGCTGAGCCAATTAACACGCTCGGAAATCACTGGATCCCCAGCATGGACACATCAGCTAACAGACACCTGTGCTGGCCAGCATCACAATGGGAGTGATAAGGGGAGAGAGTGCCAGCTATCCACCCAAAGAGAGCATGGCCAATTGTGCTCTCTCGGGCTCTGGCTGCTGATGGAGAAGCAGCATGACCCAGGATTGTAAACTCCCTATCCCCAGGCCATAGTGTCAGTGTCTTGGTCTGCTTAGCTTTAAGAGTGTACTTTACAATTCTGTTTTCCTCCCCTGAAAACATGTGGGAGTAGAATGAAGAAAATGTCAACTTTAGCTGCTAATGCAGACATAACCGAAAAGTAATAAATCATATTATATCAAATATGTCATATCACAGTTCTTACCCTACATCTTTAAAAATCTCAGCAGAATCATATCATGGTTCAAGGATCATGATAATGTTACACTGCATGGCCTCTAGTAATTCCCACCTCTATGTAAGACATGCAAGACCTCCGTCTGCCAACATCCCCCAGCTCCCCCTAATCCTTCATCACAAGCCAATGCCTCTCTTAGTGCCTGGAGCCCAAATATCTCCCCTCTCCATATTTCCCTTCTTTGATTACTGCTGATCTGAAATGACTGGAGTATGCGATCATTGAAAATACAATCAGTCTAAAAGTGCAGGCCACGTAGTCACTGTCGTGAGAGATGAAGCAGAACGTCTGAGATTTGTTCTTGGCCCGTTTCGCGTCTGGCTTGTTCCTGTGCTTAGGATATCAAATACACAATGGCTTTTCAGATTGTATCTATATGTATTGCGATCTCTCTCCTCTCTTAAGAGATCTCCCTTCATACTAGTGTGAAATACATTTAATACATTCCAGGTTTACATCATTTACATTAAATGGGCCAAGACCTCTCCCTGCATGACGCAACCATGTTTCGTCCTCCAAAATACGCTGTCCCATGAAAAGCAGGGGGACCAGAATATTCTACAGTTACATAAGTAACATAAAGGACAATGCTTATGTAGCCTGGCTGTGGTCAGGTTCGCTGAGAATCCTTCACGGTGTCTAGTCCAGAAAACGGAGTAAAAATGTCATTGTAAATAAATGTTTTTTGTAGGGAAATAAAGAGTGCCCCCTGCCTGGGCTTGGCTGATTTATATATGGGCCTAGGGATGACTACACTGATTCATGAGGTCAGCAGTCCAGCAGGGACATGCAGCCATGATCTTTTTTTTTTGTCTCCTCAGGAAACACTTGTTGTGCTCTTGTGTCCACTGTGTGTCCAGAGGCATGGCTGAATGATCACTTGGGACCCTGAACCCCTTTGACCTACAGTAAAGTTTGTTAGCAAGTTCATCAGGAGGGTAGAAACATGTAAAGCCATCACTGCAGGCTGTGGACTGTGGGATGTGTATTCGATAGGTTGAGCCAGAATCCACATCCGTTTGCTACAATCATCTTGTCTACTTTAACAAAACCAGAAATAACTGTTTTTTATTTTATGGTGCTTCTTTTGTTCCATGGTATTCTTACTGTAGCTCACTTTGATGCTATCAAGGCAAAACCTGGGCTTTCAGCTTGCTTCCAGCATTTTGTGGTAATTTGGCATTGCTTGCAGGGAATGCCGTGATTGGAGCAGAAATGAACAAGTGAATATGATGAAGAAGAGGTCAAGTCAAGTTTATTTTTCTTGTGTTGACTAAGGTAGACCAATTAGGTCTAATTGCTAGCATCACCAGTGCAGACATGCTTATATTAATAAAACAAATTACATATAATCACTAGGGACATGGGAACTGTGGGCTGATTCCAATATCTGATATTTGTGTGCACATATCTGACAATCCTGATACTGCAGAGATATTGCAGAGAAATAGAAAATGCAGTAAAATTAGTGAAATGCAGATATTTTAGCACAGTAGTCCAGGATCACTTCAACATTATGGCATTGAATAAATACATCATTAAATATCAGATTGAAATATGGGTGTCCGTGACTGTTTGAAGTGTGGATCCCTTAAACACTAGTGACCCAGTTCCACTGACAGCCATTCATGCTTATGCCATAACAGTGCCTCCACCATGTTTGACAGATAAAGTTTTATGCTTTGGATCGTGAAGCATTCATTTCCTTCTCCATACTCTAGTTACTCTTGGCTGCATCTGTCCAAATAATCATTTTTAAGATGGTTTTTAATCAGTCTAATCTGTCCCTTTTGTTCTTGAGTGTTACCAGTGGTTTTCATCTTGAGGTAAACCCTCTGTGTTTACATTCATGAAGGCATCTCTTGATTGTAGATTTGACAGTAATGTACGTTTTGTACATGTGAGTTCACTAGATATTGTGAAGGATTTTTTTTTTACTGAGCTCATCACTACATTTCTTTTTTTTATGAAAATAGAAAATAATATTGTTGATATCTTTTTTTCAGCCTATTTTTGGCCATTTCTGTTTGGATAATAAATGGCCACAGCAACATAGGAAAGGAGGTGCCTACCGGATAGAGCTTGAGATGTAGTGGGAAAGGGATGGGCTGAGCGCTATGCGCAACCCCAGTTGTTAGCTGCAGGATATTGTCATTTTCCTGTAATATTTCACTAATGATGACCTCCTTCATTCACATTAACACCTATCTGGTGTTTGAATGACTACCAAATGCCAATTCAACATATGGAATCAGCTCCAGACCTTATGTCCTTAACTCGTAATGAAGTAATGAAGGAACGGAACAGACCTGGCCTTAAAACTGCTTTTGTTAAACCCTTAAATCAAAACTGCCCAAATACTTATGGACCTGGCTGCAAATTCATACTAAGAAGATACGTATGGGTAGATATGGATTTTATAAATGGAGGGCTAGTATATATTTTTTGGTCCAGCTTAAAAACAACTGGCCAGGCCAAGTCCCTGGTGGGCCCCGCTGTTCTGCGGTCCACCCAACAGGCCATGTGAAACCATCCTTTTAACTGCAAACTCCTGTACAAACACTTACAGAGATTTGAAATGTGTTAAATATTCACTGTTGTGATCTTTTTGGGTGGGCTAAAGAACAGCGTCTCTGAGACGTTCAAATAACAGGTTTTCAGTATCTTATGTACATCTCTCAATGTTGAGGATTTTGAAAGGCAAGGATGAAAACCAGAACAAGGTCACGCTGGCATGCCGCAGTGCTTGTGGGTAAGCTTTTGTAAGATTTCCAAAAACTGGCAGCTCCCGGTGCCCAGGAATGAGCCTGGCGTTAGGCTCTTTTCCGCTTTCCAACCGCAGCTGCTGCAGCTTTCACACTGTAATCCCGCTGTCTCGCACTCATCCAACCCGCAGATACTTTCGCCTTAAGTCCTGACACTTGCGAGCTTATCTTACAAAGTATATCTCTCATCTCTCACACATCCTTAATAACTGCTCATTTACAGTGTTTTCATAGTAATGAATAAATGTATGTTTATTTCTGAGACTGAAGTAAAGCTTGAAAGATCGCCTGCCTTCCTTACATAAGGGTGCATAACCTACAGTTACAGTAAATTTGCAGTCACACAGAAGAAGACAATGCTGGCATGTTATCTGTCCTTTTTAACATCCCACTGTGTTCATACTGAGAAACATGTACAGCTGAAATCTGATCCCATCCTGACCAGGAAGTGTTTATGGTTCCAAACTTTATGGTTGTCTTGTGTAGAGAGGGCTTAAGGAAGATTTAGTGTGATATGTAGTCATAAATGTATGTGATTATAAATTCTAGTCCCCTGTCACATGCATAGTTGCCTGGAATGCATCAGCCCTCTTCCTAAAGGAGTGATCACATCACTTTCGTCTTGGAGATTTCTGCGGATGCAGATTTCTCATCCAAACTGTTAGGGACTTTGTGCTGCAATGGGCAGTTCAAAGTTGAATCCTTTTGTTATTAGACTAACTAGACTTCTCTTTTTTTTTACGTCTTTCCTGCAAAAGGTCCCTAAAGTTCCCCCAGAAGCAATACTGACCCCAGAGTTATAATGTCAGTAGCCGGAGCCAGAGAGAGCACAATTGGCCTGTAGTCTTTCTCCAGGGTGGGAAGAAGCCACTTTCTCGCCGTGTCACTCCAGTGAAATGCTGGCCGGCACTGGTATCTACTGTCCGATGCATCAGAGCTGGGTACACAGCTTTTTTTTTTTTTTACTTTAAAAGTTGAAGAATGTATCACTGTGTTTAATCTGAACTTTCTGAGGGCTGCCATGTTTTCTACCACTGCATAGGTGCAGTCTTTATTGTTGGATGCACTGTGAGCTCATTCAGAACACAGCGGTGAGCGATAAGCACTTCTTGATCTGTCTGTCCTCATGTTATTTATGTTAAATGTCTAATGTATGCAACAACAGCAATAAGAAATCATGTTACCTACAGAGCAAAGCAGATTAAACAGCCATGCTTTAGCACCAGGATTAACTACCATCGAACCATTCCGGCGTAGGTGGCGAAAAGTTTGCGTTTTTTTGTCGGAACAGCAGGAATGATTTACAGATCTTCGTTTTACATACCAGGAGCTGCAGACATCAACAAAAACAACAACAACAACAACAAATTTAAAACATCTGGCTGCCAAATGTAGGCTAGATACCTCCAGTGTGGTGAGTCCAGGTGGAGGATATCAGACACCGGCAGTGTGTGGTTAGTACAATAGCACACAGGCTCCGATTTTTTCCTCATGAGGGATGCTTTACTCGGGGCAAGCGTTTATAGGAAACATCTAGAATGGGATGTAGAGTGTGCAGGCAATTTTAGGAATAAAATTAGGTAGCCCTATTACACCCGACACCCGTTTCAGAACATTCTATTATGTTTGGAGCTTAGCTAATAAACTCTACTGGGAAGAGCCAGAGATAGTGAACCAGAGCTAAATTAGAAGGGGAAAAAAAGCATTAAAGACGCTGCAGACTGAGCAATGGCAATGCCAGTGAATGTCATGTACCACACCTTCTGGAAACTGCTGAGTTCAGGCAACTGATTTTCCATCTGCTTCAAATTTCGGTATCCTGCTCCCTGCCTCTAAATAGTGGATGAACAGGAATAAGACTTGCTAGCGTGAGATTGCCTTACAGTGAGTGTACCTATAACTCAGTATTTTGAACGAAATGCCCTTTTGACTAAAGTAAAAAAGATGAATATTTACTTTATATACACACACACTAATGAATGCATCAATTTCCAGAGCTTAATTTACTTCAGTTGCTGCAAGCCAGCTGCACAGTGTGACTTGTTTCCTGAAAGGGCCTTCGTCTTTACAGTTTTTCCCCAAAAGCCCTGACAAATTATTGCATACCATTATACCATTTAAAGTAGCTGGACTCTGTACCTTTTTATGTTGTTCTAAAACTTTTGACCAGTACTCTATCTATTATATTTGATTGCAGGATGATGCATTGTCCATTTTGATTTCCTGAGATACCCAGACTAGTTTTTATTTGAACCAAAGTCAAAGCTGGCTAGACAATAGCCCTCATTTTGGCCTTGGTCACTAATGTCAGTCTTTTTTATCTACTGTCCTGGGAACCTACTGCCCTGCTACAGATATTATTTTTCTCCACACCTGATCCAGCTAATGATGGCATTATGGATAAGTAGATGATGAGGTGGATCAGGTGTAATGGGACAGGAAACTATGCCGGGCAGTGGGTCCACAGGACTTGAAAACCACTGACCTATGCTATGTTAATATCCTGAAACTCAAGACAGTTAATTCCTGAAATACTTGCTCTCATTTACTGACTCCCGTCTGAGGGCAAGTACATCTGAATTTGTTGGAGATTACTCTTTGGGACCTTGGGCTGAGGTTCTGGGTACATTAGTGACTTTAAAGGTATTGACTGCAGTAGCGGTTTCTATGCCTGTATCCATTTTTTATGTATTTTCCTGCTCTAACACATGCAGGTCATAAAGGGTTTGTTAATTTGTTGATTAGAGCAGATAAGGGTCTAGAACTAGAGTTATGAACCAGCAAGCTTACATAATACAACATGTTTAACCTGTTAAATCCCCAGGCTTATGGACCCCTTAAGTGTTACTGTAGTTGGTCTCCCCAGCAGGCACAGGAGGTCAATTTAACACCACAAAGATGTTAAAGATCTAACGTTAAACAGACGTCAATTTTTTGTTGAAAATGAATATTGGTTTCCTGTCAAAACCAACTTTGGGTTGACACAGATGTGCAAATGCACACACACAGCTTGTCTAGTCCCTGTAAAGTACTGCTAATGAAATAGGACTCTATGGAGTAGATATACATAAACCTATTGGCACCATGCCTAATGCCAGGTGTGGGCTAGAGGTATTAAGATCCCCAGCATTGAGCTTTTGGGATGAGTCGGGGAGTTGGGGTGGTAATCGACCCACATTCTGACCACACTAATGCTCTTATTGGCTGAATGCAGTCAGATCCTCACAGCTGTGCTCCAAAATCTAGTAGAAAGCCTTCCCAGGACAGTAGAGACAGTTACTCCATCAAAAGCAGGATAAACCCTACATATCCAGACACAATGCATGAGCAAGTGTCCCAAAACTTTTGACCACAAAATCAAGGCCAAAACCATAACATGTTTTTCTCTTTCTTTACAGCAACTTTGTGACTATGCTCAGCAGTGGTCCTGCGCTACGAGCTGTTTTATCTTCTGACCTTCAGCATCGCCATTACCTCATTAAAAACTCACTGTGATGCCCTGTGTACGATTGGTAAGATGCAAGCAACACCAGTATTGTGTAATGGACATAGCAGTGGAACTAATTATAGAAACCTCTGTTTATTTTTCATAAATCAAACTTCAAAGATACTCAAAACATCTGGAGACAGCTGCGCATTCCTCCGAGGCTCATTTTTATTAGTAAAAGACACAAAACGCTGTGTTCCAGTTATGTTTACTTGGGACTCTCAACAGTTAGTTCATCTTGTAGCACATCAAGGTCATAAGACAAGGTTGTAAACCCCTCTAGCCCCTCCCTCCCATGACCTGGAAGTGCCTGGATATCCACGGCCGCTCTCTGCAAAGGCCAATTAATGGTGATAAGTCTCTAAATGTGGGGAATGTCCTCATCAGTTAGAGTGCTTCATTCCACGTATCTTACGGTACGTCTGGAGCCGAGCTAAGAACCTGCAAGTTCTCCATACTGTACCTTTCAAAGCTTATTTATCAAGATAACAGACCAATGAAAAATTGTGTTATCGCTAACAATAACAGGAACTGGCCCGTATTCAAAGCCTATTCCTTATCTTATAATGTCATGTTAGTCAGCCTGGTTGTCTTTCAGCAATAATTGAGCTCTCCAAAATTCGGAATGCGGGCTTACTTTTCCCATATACAGTATATATGTGTCTGGTACTTTACATAATCTCATATAGTGTTTATTACATTTTTGTACAGTGATTGGAAGTTGCTGAATGAGACCCTACATGCTGATGAACTACACGATAAACAGACACATGACTGGGACTCTGTGTTACGCTGGAGGGGCAGATGGTCGAAAGAACCTGCCAGATATAATTCAACCTCTCAACAAATGGCAGACAAGGACAGAAATAAATATCCTGAATAACAAACAGCACCACTGTACCAGGACAAGCACAGTGTATAAAGGGCTTTCATAAAACGGTGGATGTGCAGAGTATTATGCAAAAGCCCCATTAGAAGTTGCGGAATATACTGTGTGCTGCATATTATGCAAATAAGCTCATCTTGCAGATGCATAGCCTGTTCTTATGTACGATTCAGCCGACGAACCCACCATCAGTCATTAAAAACAAGCAAGGATTTGTGTCTGATAGGTGACTTAAAACACTGCTGAACTGAAGATGCATATTTGAAACCAATTGTCCCCTTTAGAAGTTAATATAAGCTCATGATTATCAGGAGTAGAAAATAATATCCATAATTACTGCGCAATAAAAATAGTTTTGAAAGGTTTGAACTTTACTTTAAGTACAAGAGTCCCTTTACTTTTACTTACATTTGCAAGAGGACAAAAGCCATAATTCTTCACTTTTTCCATTTTCATTTTAAAAGGACCTACAGGTGACACAGTACACCCCATTTGTACAAGTTAACACAGTCCACTGGGGTCATAATAAAGTGTCTGTGACTTGTTCTGGTCGAAATTCTACAAGAATCAAACACCAACAGCACCCATACAACACCCATTTTACCCTATCTAAACAGGCCTGTTCAAAATTGTCAATTAGAGTAACTGTTTACCTCGCCCCCCACCTCCCCAGGCTTTTCACTGCTCCTCTCAGCTTCACAAAATCCTTTACTTTACTTCTAAGTTCATTCTCATTTGTCCCTGTTTGCACTAGCTAGCTAACATTTACTTCGCCTTGAGTTCATATTTATCTCTCTCATTCTCTCCTTGTTGCTCACTCGCTTGCTCACCCACACCACACAAAAACACACCCGTCCTCCCTCTTTCTCTCTCAGCTGTGTACCTGGTAAAAGGCCAAAAACAACACATTTCATCATTTCCCCCAACATTCACATTTCTCTCGTCTGCAGTTTTACAATGAACAGTTGGTATTGAATCCTCTTTTAAGAGAACTGTTGTTGCCAGTCCTAGATCTTGCATAGAGCACTGCATTCCAGAAATACACAACCCACAAGACCTGTCATTTTGGAGATGCTCTGACCCAGTCATCTAGCCATCACAATTTGGCCCTTGTCAACATGGCTCAGATCCCTGGGCTTGCTAATTTTTCATGCTCCAACACATCACCTTCAATAACTGACTGTTCACTTGCTGACTAATATATAACCCCCTTGAACTTTCCAACTGTAACAAGACAATCAATGTTGTTCACTTTAATATTATGGCTGATTCCTGTGTATCATTGCTGTCAGAATAAAACTTGTATCTCCAAAATGGTAGGTAGCAGGGACAAAAATGTCTATATAGTTAATATAAAATGATTGTATTCTATTTTATTTGGAGCATTTATATTATATATATATATATATTAATCCAGTTGTCCTGAAATTGAGACTGTGTAAAGGGGGACTGCAGCCTGAAGATAAAAGGTTTCCCAGCGTCCAACCTTTAGTTTAGTTCCACTGAACCTGTAAATGTACCCTTAATAAAAATAAAAGACCCTTATATAAATAAAATCAAACTTCAAACCGTGTGGCTTTAACATACACGATTACTATTGGACAGCTGCTCTTATGACCTTCTAAATCAGTCTGATTTAGAAGATCTACCTCTGCTTTGACTGCATGATGACAATCGTTTGGGAGCCTTTGACACTGATTGCAGCAGCATAAACAGGCCGAGCTGCGGAAATACTTTTCACTAGTCTATATTTTTTGCTCAGCACTCCTGCAGTTGAAGAACCAGGTGTGCAAATGGTTTTCCAGCCCTAGATTAAGCGAAAGCTCACCACAGCTGAAGTCTGGTACAGGCTAGCTGCCATCCTCTTTCTGACCATAAATGCATTTTTGACAGGCGTACTTAAAGAGATCCCCGTCATTTGGGACATAAATTACTGTCCGGTGTTCACTTTCAGAGGCTACCTGCTTATTAGGGATGCTAAACCAAGGCCCTTGAAGTCTGTGGACAAAATTACAGTTCCTGTGGTCGTGTTCGGCAGCATGCACTGCTGGAGGGAAACAACATTCCACAGGTTTGGTTGTTTGCCTTGCTCACAACTGAGGCTCCAGTGACACTAATTGAACTGGTTGTAATGGACAGAGCACATGACCATTACACTGGTGTTTTTGTCAAGATCAGTGGTTTGCCATGGTTTTGTCATTGTCACCAAGATATTGACACCATTCCAGCTCTATTTAGGGTGTATGGTTTCTGCATAGCAACAGATTTCCTACTTCCTTTTTTTACCCTATATAAATGAGTGGGTTGCAAGATTGCAAAGATGATACAAATACTCTAGTAACACCCAACCCACCATGTGGGGTACCACAGCAACCACCTGAAACCATAGTAACCACTTGACACAATTGCAACCACCTGGGATACCATAACAACTGTATTGCAACTGATAAGCACCACTATAACAAGTAACTGAAATACTATAGCAACCACCTTGCAACGCTATAACACCCATCTACCAACCACTTAGCAGCGCCATAGCAACCACCTGACACCGTGGCAAGCACCTGGGATAATTTAGTGCCTGCCTAGAAACCACTATGCAACATTACATCAACTAAATAAAATACTATTGCATCTTGCAACCACTTAGCAACAGCATAGCAATCACATACAGTATATCATAGCAAACACTTAGCAACTGCCTAGCAACACCATAACAACCACATTGGATACCAAAGCAGCCACTTGGGATGCCATAGCACCACTTAGCAACACCAAAGCAACCACCTGGGATGCCATTGTAACCGCCAAGCAATACCAAAGCAACCACCTGTGATTCCATAGCGACTGCACATCAGTCACCTAGCAACCACCACAACCATCTAGAATACCATTTCAACCATTTAGCAAATGTTTTCACCCTAGTGACCCCATAACTGCTTAGTGGCTACCTGGAATGTGATCCACTTGAGCTGTGCAGCCATACTTATTAAATGTATAGTTATATAAATACATTTAAATATGAATCATAAATATGAAAAGGTGAGGCACTAATCACCATCAGTCTGACAACACTCTGTGCTGGGAATAGCTCATTTAGCAGCTTATCTTCTAAGATTGTGATTTTTTTATTATTATTAAAAATAAAACTGGAAAAAATGAAATAATATTCTAACACAGTAGGCATTCAAGTGCTTTATTTCATTTAAAAAATAGTATTTTTCTTTTCTCTGTCTCTGTCTTTAAGTATTTAAAATAAATAAAATAAGACATTAGACAGTGCACAGTATTTACAGTTTTTCAGACCGAACCGCCATTGGTGCAATAAGGCAAAAGTGCAAATGTAGCCCCTTTAGCGCATTACTAGTATTTAAAAACAGGCTGCTGTGCCGTTGGTGTGTTTTGACAGAAAACTGGTGTTTGCTACGATGTAAAACATTAGCAGATCTGCCCCTTAAGGTGCTGTTTTGACTGTAATGTGCAGGTTAACACGGCAACTGCGGTCAACTAAAGTGCATCACTGAAAGGGTCACAGTGTTTGTGTACTGAGGCACATTTTAGCCTTTCTGTCATCACTGCCTTTACCTTCCAGTCCTGTGCAGTGATCATAGCTCTTTGTAGCACATGCTAACATTTCTTTTCCTCACTGCACTATTACTGTGCTCAGCTTTCGGATCAGTGAGGAGGGAGACGACAGGTCACGGCTTGCGTGCGAGAGTCCCAGATGGTGTACATATGTCATCTATAATGAAAGCACCCTAATACTCTGTTGATGTTAAAAGTAGGGGAAACACACACTGCATTGCTACTCTGGGAACTACAGGATGCTACAAAGAAGACTTAAGGGGCACAGCTAAAGTCTTAATGGGCCTCAGCACAACAAACAAGTCATTAAAAAACATAAAAAACAGTCATAATTCATTTTTACCTCACTTTGAAAGGTGCCGCAGAATGGAAAACTGTATTTACATTGGTGGCTGAATAATAAGAGTTAGGTAGATGGAAGTGACATACCCTGAACCTCAAACACGGTTGCCTCTTCACTGAAAAGACAATCTGGCCAACACAGAACTGTAAAGGGGCCCCCTACACCCAGCCCAGTTGTAAATAGTCACGTACAATTGCATCTTTGCAATTTTTGCCTCAACCAAAGTCGCATACGTACTATTCATGTGTCAGAGAATGACGTCTGTAAGACTCGGATATGTAAATGAGCTCTGTTCTGATTCAGGGACCAGGCCATGGTGCAAATGCCCTTCCTTCACTACCAGTGATTGTACCGCTGGTCACGCTGGTCATGCCGGGGCTCTTCGTGTCCTACATTACTCCATCATGAAGGGCTTGTTTACTGTGAGTGCGAAGGCCGAAAGCTGAAGCCTTTCCTGGCACTCGGGCAGCAGAGCAGCATGTGTGTCCGCAGGCTTCTTACAACTCAGCTGCTTAATGAGCGCTCTCTCCTGAGAGGCCCGTGAGGATTTAAGGCACAGACAGGCGGCTCTGCCACCAGCCCGCTGCCCCACTAAGGAAATAGTATTAACCACACTCACTGGGCAGAAGCTTGTTAGATATAACCTGATTTTGTGAAGGCGTATATAATCCAGAGTCAGCATGGGAAAATAAGTCGAAGCTGCAAGTCATCCGATCAGTGTATTCCTACAGCCATGATCCTAAATGTACAGCTTTTGGGCTTTGTAATACTACACTGAATTATATATATTATATATTATATTGGCAAAAGAAAATCCAACATAACCAAAACAGAGCTGGAAAAATTAAACCCTACAACAGTGTTGACTATATTTATCCCCTTAAAACTTAAAAACACCCAGCTCACTAGCAAAAGCCCCAGTCCAAGCTGGCAAAACGGAAAAACATGACCACGACTTCGGGAGAATATCGCTGCTGTCCAATGAAAAACAAGTATCTCCATTTTTGTCCACTTTTCGTTTTCTCCATCCTTTGAACCCTGTAGCTGTATCCTGTGGGAATAATTCTGGGCAAATGAACCATTAGAAATGATCCGAATTTACTTCCATCCATTGACTTCCATTAAAAGCCCACAAAGGTTTTTTCCTCCTCCTGTAAAGTTGCTGTTTTAAAGATACATGGCGATGATATGTATGGTGTTGTTGATACTAGAGAGCAGCTCATCGCCTCTCCAGACTCTGCTAGTTATGGAAGTCCCCCTGACCTTCCATCACCCACCCTCAAAAACAAACTGGACTACCTCAGCTGGAGCTAAACGCACATCAGAATGGATAGCACTGGCTTGTTTTTTTTCTGTTCAAGAACGCCACACCCAGGGAAGCAAATGTGGACAAGACTAAAAGCTTGCTAATCGGCTTCAATGCTACATCGCGCTGAGAGGACACAATGATAAGAGTGAAAAGTCACTGGAAAACCGCTACTTACAAGGTGACCTATATGGCAATGTCTGTATAATCTTAAATGTCCAAAACAAGTTCCAGACCCATTAGCAAATTACTAGAATCATATAGGCAGGTTAGACGACATTAGCATTATCATAGAGGTTCTTTTTTTTTCTTTTGTTCTTTTGACTGTTTTGGAATTTCTGGCCCTTACTAAGTTCATTTCTTAATATAATATTCAGTGAAGTAGATTGGACAGAACAGTCTGAGCACACATCAAAAATGCCTGTGTTTCATTAGCGCACTCATTAGACAAATAGTGCTGTTTATAACTGGAAATGCATCACTGGGATTCAGTGGGCCTGCTATGTGCTAACTGGAATTCATTCACTGCAGCCTTTCATGATTAATTTACTGCTTTGGCTAATGGTGCTTTTGCTGTTTTTTTGGTTGAAGTATGATGCACAGCACAGCCCTGTGAAATAATAAAGTTAGCCTTCCTTATTTACAGAACGTTGCAAAAGTATATAGTAGTAATATTTCTGTATGTAGTATATTATAAAAAAAAAAACACTGTGATATCTTTTGGCCCATCTCTCATAGTCCTTGGTTCACTGTAAAACACTGCTGTAAGACACTGTAGCCTACTTGGTGGACCTAATGACCATGATGCATTTCTTACAGTAAATTAGAATTTATAAGCACAAATTGACTTAATGGTTAGGTTTAAATCTCATCACGGTGTCCTGGGGTTAGACCCTCACTGTTAGACAATTAGACCCAGCGGGGAAGCTCCGTCTTTAATATTCACCTAATTGACAATGCAGACAGGCACATGACCCTGAGTGCACAGTTAATCGAGCATGTAGCCTTTAACACACAAAAATGCACCTCAGCCTCTCACTGACATCCCGGCAGAGGGAAAGGGTTCTGACCAGGTCAAATACTGTAACTGAATGAGAGGAATTATGATTGAAGCTTTACTGTGTATTTTCTATGCTGTTTGTCAGGATTGTCATCTTGACAAGATGTGACTGACATGAATAATATACATGTATATTGCATTAACTGCAAATACAGCAATTTTATTTCATTTTCCTATCATTTCCACAGGCTTAAATGTAATTGGAACTAGCACTATTATAAATATAGCAATTGTTTTTCATTCTTGGATGCAAATGCTGAGTTTCCTCCCTTGAGATGCTTTACCAGCCTTGTAAAAAGCTGCTCAGTTGTGTTGAGGTCAGAAGACTGAATCTGCCATTTAAGAACCCCCCATCTGTAACTATGAAGCCCCATCCATCAGTTTTGCAGACTGAGTGAATCTGAGAAGAACGTGTAGCTCTACACACTTCAGAATTCAGCAGTCATACCACACCAGTGACCCAGTTCTGTTGGTATCCATACGTTCATTTTGGGTCTTGTACAAAAATTGTGCCATTGACCAAATACTTGGACCTCACTGTATGTGTGAAATTATACAGTTTAAGACTAAACTGTACAAGTTAGTTCCTCTATAGAGAAAGCAGAATTTATCCAGTCACAGAGAATATGACATGTTCATTATTGACACTTTTCAGTAATTGAAATGAGTGAAAATCATTTCTTATGAAGTGATTACGAAGCCACATTTATATTAATGCTCTAAATAAAGGTCCTTCTATTGGTTATGAACTGTGAGCTACACATCGTCCCAAAATAACTCAATGACTTCTAAAGGGACATAAAACAATCATTTAACTTCAGCACACTTTATTACACTTGATTGATGCATAATCAGACAATTTCACCCATGGTCTTAAAATAGCAGTAAAAAAATCACGTTTCTCCAAAATGCAATTCTATATTTGCTACTGGTACAGAGACTGACATTTTCTGCTACTGACTTTCTGAAAACTACATTTTGCCACAAAGCAAAGAGCTGGATAGACTCTTAGGTAAGCTGAGGTGGGGGTCTCCTTTCTAAAAAAAAAATATTGTAAAGGGAAGTGGTGCGAAAACATACTGTGGCATTAATGTGTGCTCAAGTCCATAGCAGTAGCAAATCGACTCAACATGGCTACCTCTGCATTAGCAGTGCACTAGCCACTGGCCTGCTGCATTGGCCTCGGCTGCCGTCCTCACCCAGCATCACTACCACTGTGTTTTTATCACTATCGCGCCGGCTGACAGTCTCGCTCAGCATTGCTGGCCCCTTCACAATTAAAAACTGATAAATATATGCGGTCTACATTTTAAGGCTCTGAGGACATGGCTTGAGACATTGTACCAGGCAGGGTTTTTGGTCCCAAACTCCCCATTGTTGAAACGCCACTGACGATTCTATGTAGTCAATAACAGTTCGGCAAAACTAGGCTTGCTTGTTTTTTGTTGAAACAATGACAATAGATAAATTAATTTCGTTCTAAGTGTTCATGGCTCTTAGCCTTTTTTGTCCCAGAGATCTTTAAAGCAATTGGCAGAGACGAAATGCAGATGATTGATTAGTTTGCACATGTTTCTTCTTCAGCAGAATGCAATTACTGGCCTGAACTTTAGCTGACATATTTTTGCGCTAGAGAGGCAAAGTAAACTGTAATGTGTGTTTGCAAATTACTACCACAGTGTAACAGGGGTTTCTTCAAGCATTGTCCTGAATGACACTTGTGAGCCCACATAAATATACCAGGGACGCCACGTTCCCATAATTGATTGAAGCTGACACATCATGGTACGTATTTTCCAAAGTCAGGGGAATTTAATGCCCTTTCACTAAACAACAAGAGTAAATTATCTGTCAACAATTGATGAAATATAAATTCCCGGCAAAACTTAGGTTATGATTTGAAATGATCTTGAAATGAGCGCAAGATTCCGTTCTTGTAACATCTTCCAGTAGATTGTATGTGTCAGAAATTCTGGTGGAAAATCAGCAGTCAGTGGTCACTGGAGATGGAATCTTTACACAACTGCACAGTCCTACAATCATAACAAAACTGGACTTTTTACACACTCATCACCGCTGTTTATTCTTAACGTGGATTCCAATTTGATTAAATAAATGCAGACTTTCCAACTTAAGTCTCAATCATGGCTATTTGCAAGGTTTGTGAAATCCTACAGAGAAAAGGCCACACTTGTTATTAGTTATACCCATAGCATTCTGAACGCAGGCGGCTTTTTTTCTTCGTCTGCTGATTGTTTTATGTAGCAAATCTCCATTTGTATCCTCTTGGGCAGTAAAGTGGCTAATGTGGAAAGTGTTTGACCTTGATTTTCCATGCTCTGTTGGTGGAGTCACCGTGGAGCGGAGCTTAATGTAGGGCATGGCCATGAGTTGAGTCTTTTGGGAGCCTGAGCGCAACACGACCGACACAAGGACAGGCGTGAGGACAAGCGTTAAGTAGAAGCAGAGCAGCAGTCGAGCTCAGGAGGAGCCCAGGGGAGACCATTCAGAGCTCAGAATAGAGTGCCAGGACGGTCTAGTAGATGTTCCTTCTACAGCTGCTACTCCAAATCCAGAGCTATCCTTACCTTGGTAGAGTACCTGTGACCTGTCCTACCCATGAAGGTCTCCGCTCTGTGAGCCTCTATGTGAAGATACCAAACAGACTATCTATAATCATTTGTCATTTACTGTTGGTGTATTGCTGTTAACAGCTGATGACACACATCTGTTCATTGACGGGAATGTGTTTAATGATGTAGTGATGTGCTACAGAGATTTATGTTATAGAAGTGTGACCTATTGCTACGGTTAGCTACATGGCTAACTGCTGTCTCATACAGCTCCAACATCAGTAGCAGCCTTCCGGCCTGAAGTGATCAGTGGCCGAGACCCCATTCTCCCTTCAGTCAGTCAGTCAACCAGGAAAATGATTTCGAAGCTGTTATTTTAAGGTACAATTGCTGCATAATGTTGCTTTAACATTAAACACTTGGCTGAAGTGATATCTCGATGACTGTGTTCAACCAATCAAATGTCACTAATGTACTTGTTGCTGAATGCAACCAAATCCTCACAACAATGCTCCACAATCTAGTAGAAAGTAATACCTGGACAGAAGAGACAGTTACTCCAACAAAAGCGGGGGAAAACTCTTTTAATACCCTTAATTTTGGAAGAAACAAATGAAATGAATGAGAAGGTGTCCCAATACTTTTGTCCATATAGTTCAAATCTTAATTGTTGTACTTTTGACAGCTTGGAGTCATTCTAAATGTAATTGTAGACTATAGATGAGCAATCCAGTTAAGACCATTTTAGGGACTGCTGCCTTATGTTTGTATGTCTTTAAATTCCATGGCTCAGTCAGTCGAACGCTCCCTACATGCCCTGATTTTTTGTGTTGCATCCTGCTTTACACTCCATGAACCAGCAATTACGACGCACGCTTAGGGCCTGATCGTTCACCCTGCACTGATTAATGCAGTCTCTGATGTTGAGGGAACACTGCTTAAATCAAAGCGGTGAACAGAAAAGCCCTCTCATATTCGGAATATGTGTATTTACTGGAAACTCATGGCAGCACTCCTCTCACTGGCAGTCTGCATTCTTTAGCCCTTCGATGCGGCCAAGCAGCAAGGCCATGACATCATGCAGCGCACTGTCCACCAGGAATAATTCCCCAATCATAAATGCTAGGAAGGAAGCTCATGGTCGAACTTGGGGTGGTGACTTAAGGAATAGCTTTGCAATTACAAGAAAACTTTTCTGTCTCGATGCCAAACACAGATACAAGATCCACCACAGCCGCCTGCGCCCCAGCAGCACTGACTGGCTCTGTCTATGGCAGCACTGCTGCGTTTAAAATGTTAAAGGACTCTGCAAACATAATTAAGTGACCTTCTAAAGTTTGTTGGATGGCTAATGGTGTTAGTGAGGTAAACATGTGGAAAAAGAGAAAGACAAGGAGGACAAAGAGTGCAATTAAATCCTAAGCACCTTATCATTGTGATTTATGCTAATGAGAGGCAGCTGTGCTGATCACGCTCCAGGTCATTAAACACTGACGACCGATTGGGCCTTGACGTGTGTGTGTGTGTGTGTGTGTGTGTTTGTGTTTATACACATACATTTAAAAAAGACAAACATGGGCATACTCTTATGCACAGAAGTACAGTACAAATAGCTCAAAGGAGTACAAACTGCAAAGCACAGGAATAGAGATATAGAATTTAAGGCTAACTTTGAATGCATGTGATTGCATATACACTATATGGACAAAAGTATTGGGACACCTGCTCATTCATTGTTTCTTTCTAAATCAAGGGTATCAAATAAGACTTTGTCCTGCTTTTGTTGGAGTAACTGTCTCTACTGCACAAGGAAGAGGGCTTTCTACTAGATTATGGAGCATTGCTGTGAAGGTTTGATTGCATTCAGCGACAAGAGCATTAGTTAAATCAGGATGTTGGGCGATCACCACCCCACCTCATCCCCAACTCTTCATCTCATCCCAAAGGTACTGGATGGAGCATGGCAATAGGTTCATGTTTTGGACATAGCATTAGGCATAGCAATAGGTCATGTGTATCTGCTCCAGAGAGTCTTATTCTTTTGGTACTACTTCTCTACAGGGACTAGACAAACTGTGTGTGTGCATTTGCACATCTGTGTCACGAATGGGTGCAATCTAAAGTAACTGAATGCATTAATTAGAAGGGGTGTCCACAAACATTTAGACAAACACCAATAAGCCATAACATTAATACCACCTACCTAATATTGAGTAGGTCCCTCTTGTATCGCCACAACAGCTCTGACCTATCGAGGACATGGAAGTGGGGCCTCCATGGATAGCATCAATGAACCTAAGATGGCCATGACTCTGTGACGATGATTCACCAGTTGCCCTTTCTTGGACTGCTTTTGGTAGGTACTGACCACTGCATACCAAGACAAAAACACAAGACCCCCCTTAAGATGTTTGAAGCACCGTTATGAAGCACCAAACGCTACTTGACTTCTAATGCCACCTCCTTCAACCTGCCAAACGTGAGACAGTGAGTGAATTACCACAAGCAAAAAAAATATTTTGTCAGTACACTCTTATAAATGAAGGTGCTGCAAAGGGTTCTTTGAGCAGTGCCATAGAAGAACCACCGTGGGTTCCATAAAGAACCATGTTTGTAAAAGAGAAATTGGTGAAGAACCTTTATCATCACTATTTAAAAGCTTCGTAACACCTACATCTTTTTTACAAACAGTTTTTATCTAACCAAAAGTGGTTCTCCTATGGCATCTCTCAAAGAACCCTTGTGGCACCTTTTTTCCCCAATATATCTGTCCTATATTTCTTATATATATATATATATATATATATATATATATATATATACAGTCATGCCCGAAAGTATTCATACCCCTGGCAAAGTTTGACTTAAATTTACTTTTATTTAACCAGAAGTTATATTTTTGCCTTGAAACGACACAGGCATCTCCCAGGAGATAACACGATGATGTACAAGAGGCATCATTGTGGGAAAAAGTATTTCTCAGCTTTTATACACATTTGAACAAAAAGTGGCATGTCCAAAATTATTCATACCCTTTGAAAACTGTCACAGTATATGGGAAAATCCAAAGTTCTATACCATTCCAAATAGTCCAAGCTGTTTTAAAGCATCCTAATTACCCTGATTCATTGGGAACAGCTGTTTTAATCAACTCAACAGGAGAAAAACAGCAGCTCTCTGCAGTTGGTTTGTGGACAGTCATGGCTAAGACAAAGGAGCTCACTAAGGACCTGCGGCTGTGCATTGTGGCCGCTCACAAGTCAGGAAAGGGCTATAAAGCCATATCAAAATGTTTTCAAGTTCCAGTGGCTACAGTGCAAAGTATTATTAAAAAATACAAGAAGTTCCGCACTGTGGAAAATCTCAGAAGATGTGGTCGGAAGCCAAAAGTGACACCTGTGCTGGCCAGGAGAATAGTGAGAGAGGTGAAGAAAAATCCAAGGATCACCACCAAGGCCATCCTGGTGAATCTGGACTCTGCTGGTGGCGACATCTCAAGGCAGACAGTTCAACGGACACTGCACACTGCTGGGTTCCACGGACGCAGGCCAAGGAGGACACCACTTCTCCAGAAAAGGCACACAAAAGCCCGCTTGACCTTTGCAAATGCTCATCTGGACAAAGAAGAAAACTTCTGGTGTTCTGTTTTATGGTCAGATGAAACAAAAATTCAATTGTTTGGCCACAATGATGTGTGCACCATTTGGCGTAAAAAAGGAGAAGCCTTCAACCCTAAGAACACCATCCCCACTGTCAAACATGGTGGTGGGAACCTAATGTTTTGGGGGTGTTTTTCAGCCAATGGACCAGGGAACTTGATCGCAGTAAATGGCACCATGAAAAAAGAGCAATACATCAAGATTCTCAACAACAACATCAGGCAGTCTGCAGAGAAACTTGGCCTTGGGAACCGGTGGACATTTCAGCACGACAACGACCCAAAACACACAGCCAAAGTGGTGAAGAAATGGTTAGCAGACAAAAACATTAATGTTTTGCAGTGGCCCAGCCAGAGTCCTGACTTGAATCCAATTGAGAATCTGTGGAGGGAGCTAAAGATCAGGGTGATGGCAAGGAGACCCTCAAACCTCAAAGAGTTGGAGCTCATCACTAAAGATGAATGGGCAAAAATACCAGTGGAGACATGCAAAAAGCTGGTCAGCAATTACAGGAAGCATTTGATTGCTGTAATAGCCAATAAAGGCTTTTCTATTAATTATTGAGAAGGGTATGAATAATTTTGGACATGCCACTTTTTGTTCAAATGTGTGTAAAAGCTGAGAAATATTTTTTCCCACAATGATGCCTCTTGTACATCATCGTGTTATCTCCTGGGAGATGCCTGTGTCATTTCCTGTGTCAAAAATATAAAATATAATTTCTAGTTAAATAAAAGTAAATTTAAGTCAAACTTTGACAGGGGTATGAATACTTTCGGGCATGACTGTATATATATATTTATTTTTTTGTTTGTTTTTTTTTTGCTTGTTTTCAGGCATTTCAGCCAGCAGAATTATATTGCTGCACATTAAATAAAAAACATTGTCATATTCAAGGTACTTTCACTTGCTGAGATATCTTCTGGAGCGCATTTAGAACGTAGAGTGTCAGGCAGACAGTGCCGGAGCAGCAGGGAACATGGTTGATGGTGAGGCCAGAGAATTCCTCAGCACAGATGAGTTCTCTCTCAGCAGGTTTTCTCCTGGATCACTCCAAACTCAGCAAACAGGGCATGCTCTTTCCCTTGTGATCTCCTTTCGACCTGCTTTCTGACCTCATTTTGTCCTTTAACTCAGCAACTCTAAAGGGTTCATATGTGGGTCCACACTTCAATTCCAGACACTCATAACTACAAACTGTACACATAAACACATTGTACTGTACACTGTACACCTTACTTGATAATAAGCCCTAATGGTACCATACCATACCATACCATTTTTCAGTATGTGACTTTGGTTGGTGTAAAAAAATGCTTAGAGTCAGTTTTTCAAGCCTATTTAAAATCTTGTCATCTTGCCTCAGAATGAAACTGTCTGATTTCCTTTATGGTGAGTTTGCAGGGGAAAAATGCTGGACTGAGGAGACTGCAGCTGTTAGCCTAGCACTGTACCCACTCACCTTAATGTTTAAAAAGGAAGGTTAATGTTCAATATTACATACTGCCAGGCTTCTGATAAGCAGTTTCCAATAGTACTCTTAAAAATAAAGATACTAGAAGGGAATCTTTAGATAAATCTACTGAAGAACTACTTTAGCTTTCACCACTTACTGTGGCTGAATTTAGAGCCCCAGTTATCCGGTTTGCTGGTCTATTACCCAGCACACCACAGAGGACAACATAATATACTGGAAAATTACCCTGTCCAGCTCCAGTGCACGATAACTCCTTTTTTTTGAGTCTCTGTACTCTTTCCTGAGCTTCTTCAGCTTCTTCAACTTGCTCTTTTGTCTTTTTTGTGAATCCCGTGTTTGGTAAAAATTTTTTACACATTCAAGCTTCTCCATCCTGGTGCTTTTTTAGTTTCTCTTGAAACATTATCTCACAAAAAATGGCCATATAGGTTGATTGTTGCAGTGCAAAAATAAAACCTATTTGGTCATTTTTTCACTGGTCCACAAGTGGTGCTCTTGAGAAAAATACACACAAACACTCACGCAACCCATCTGTCATGTACTTGAAGAAGAACTGAAAAAGCAGCTCTGGGAGATAATAGCTGTGTTCCAAAGCCTAGACTGCAGCCAAGGTAGAGCAGGTCTGTCTGTTGTCTAATGGAAAGCCTGTTGGTCACACAAATGGAATAGTCTCACCAGGCTGTGTGGTGATGTGACCAGAAAGGTCCCACCTCTTGCTAGTGGAATCATGGAAATGAATTCTGATTATAAAAGCTAATGTTTTTTAATGAACTCTGCTCTGGAGGCTTCGTTTTCCACTATTTTCATGGTGCTGTTTTTTCATTTTTTTCCAAGCTGTATGTGTGCAGAGAACTGTGGGTAACCGAGGGCCAGAAAGGATGCATCAATTGCATCCTCCAAATCACCCCTCTCAATGTGGGCTGCATTTCTGGGCTTTATACGAAGGGTCCTGCTGTTTTGGGTTAATTTTAGAATAAAGGTTAAGGTTATTGATAGCTGTAGATGAGGGTGCAGAATTAGGCCTTGGTTAGGGTTTAGATTTAAATTTTAATCAACATTTAGGTGTAGATTGAGACAATCATGGACTTGAATTTCACATTTTTGTAGTTTTGGATCAGTTACAGTAGCGTAGGGTTTGACAACTCCACTAAGTCGCCTGTATTCTTTTTCATGACAGCTAGAGGTCACGTTTCCTCTTAACGTTGCAATCAGTCGGTTTACATGATGGTAAAACAATGACCAACGTGGACGTTTCCACTGTGGGATCAAGCTGCAGGATAACACCACACCCAACAAATGCTGTGCTTCTTCAGTAGACCACTAGACGCTCTTCAACAATTTTGCTATTGTTGATTTCGCTTACCTCTACCTCTTGACATTCATGTTGAAAAACACACTGTTCTTTGGTTCCGGCTTGGAACAAATATTTTGGGTTCCTATACTGATCTATTTTTGATGAAAATGTGCAGAAAGGTACAAAACTGGAATAGAACCTGTTCCCTTAGCCATTACTGCAGTCCTTAGGAGAAACCACCAGCACTGACTAAGGTGTAGAGGTCTGTTTGTGCATGTGTCTGCTGTTACTGGTTATATATACAGTATATGCATAGTTATGTAGAGTCTTTGCATAGAATCTCATAATACATGACTTCATTAGAAATGCTCTCTGTCCAAATAGATATGTCTCATTTGTTTCAGCTGGACTCAAAGCTCCCAGCAGTGGACCACGTCTTCCCCTTGGGAAGCCGAAAAGCCTATGTGTGCGAAACATTGGGAGTCAATTTACAGCCGAAACAGAGAGAAAAAAACAGCGGAAAGCAAACACCTCTCCATCACTGTCAATCTGACACAGGTCAGCAGGGCGATCTGTCAAAGACAACAGCAGCCACAAGGTAACATTCACACTCCAGTTGAAAGATCTACATTTTAGCCTTACATAACAAGGCTGAAGTTATCATATCATGGTGGTGAATCATGGAAAGAGTGGTTTGATGCCAAAAAATAAACAGCAGATACCACTGGTCTCAAGAGGCTTCAGGAACGCTTCGCTTACTTGACCTCTGTCAGTCTGTGGAAAACCTTCTCTGCTGTGGAGTAAAGCTCCTGACTGATAGAATAACACACAGTCCCACTGGATTCCCACAAGGATAGATCTCAGAGAGGTCTTTGCTGATCAGTTAAAGTGGCTGCTTCAGTTAATCAGTATGCTTCTCTATTTTCATTTGCATATTGTCACTGTCACGCAAAAACCTTGCATCTTCCATCTCAAAAAAAACCCTCTTGACATTGGAAGTCAATGTAAGATACTTTAAGTCATTTTGGAGCATTTCTATTGGTCCATGTAAATAACAAAAAACAGATCACATTTTCAAAAAGTAAAAGGCATCAAAAATGGGGATACAAGGTTTCTGTCAGACTGTCATAGCTGCTACTAATATGTTTTTTTGATCTTGTCATTATGTCTGTCCATCCATCCACCCAGCCATCCATCCATTCATCCATCTAGCCATCCATCCAGCCATAGCCGTGTACAGTGAAAGCCCTAGTGTCCAGACTTAAACCAATCCTCTACTTGGTACAGTTGACTTTGGGTATAATATACCTTTTACTTAATTATTTCCAATGATTGTCTAAGGCCTCAAAATTGGCCTAATGTGTGAATTGTAGGTGTGGGACTACAGCAGTTACTTGGCTAAGGAAATGAATGAAGTATGTACTCACTACAGACCTATGTTTAGTTGGACAGCTTCTTCTCAATCTTGCATTCATAGTCATACCATAGTGACTGTGGAAAGGTGGTGCCGTCATCTCAGCCTTAGCATCTGTCCATTGACTTAACTTCCTGGCTTAAACAGTAACTTGGATCACCCTTAGGAACTCTGCTGTTCTGGCTGCTCTATCCTCTACCTTAAGCTTCTCCCATTCTCCATGGGTTTGCTTCTATTTCGAGAGTGGCGTTTCACTCCTCTCACTGTTACTGTATTTCCCAACTAAACACCAGCTGATCATGCTCTCTGTAACCAAGACTAGAGAGCCTTGTTTGAACCCTTTTCAGCAAACACTTAGAGATTCGCAAACTTCATGTTCATTTAAACAACATCGCACAGCATTATCCACAGCTTTATTCTGCACTCACAGTGCACTCCTGCTCCCCAGCCTCTTCAGAAGTGTTGGCCATCAGTGTAGCACTTGGAAAAATAGACAGTTGGACAGTTCTTACCAAGGACTCAGAAGTGCACATGGCCTGGCTAGTTGGGGGGCAACTACATACAGCGGCTTATATGTAAAAATAGGTATATAACACAAATGAAATGCAATACCATATATGTTAATATTAGAACATAAAAAGAAATATTACCAGAAGTGTATTTTCTAATAGATATTAACCCATTAAACTTATATAACCAAAGAATAGCCCCACCAGAAGTCCCTGCAGTTACTGAATGATAAGTCTTAGTTAATAATAAACTTGCTGTACTTAAGGGGTTAAGTATAAAAATTTTCACTGAAATCATTAGCCTAACCTACATGTTTTTCTAAACAGCTTTAGAATAGGTAATAATCTTAATAATGACCCCCCCCAATTACCAGAGAAACTTGTGAGAGGGGGCTGTCCACTTGTACCCCCTGCATTTGCACCAGAGATGTGAAAATATAAAGATTTTAAAAAGAATATATCAGTTCCTATGAAACATATTCACAAACTTGGATACATTTGCCTTTTATTACGTTTATGAATGGGATCGTGGTCAATATAATTTGACCTTTTTAACAGGAAGTAAGAAAAAACTCTTTAATGTCAAAGTAATGTCAATCAAATAAAAATCTGGAATGTAAAATAAGCATAATTTAAAAAAATGGAAGTGCAGTGAATGTATCTCCACGTAATTGTAATATTAAGACACCTGTCTGGAAGGTCCAGTCACTGGTTAATCAGTATTCCTGGCTACAAATACATCTCTCTGTGCAGAAAAGAACACTCAATGCAGCTCAGAGAAAAGGTCATTGAAGAGTATAAGTCACTGAACATCTCCTGGAGTTCAGATAAATCCATTATTAAGAGATTTAACACTGAACACTACATTTACACAGTGGGGGTGGCCACAGTGACTCCAACCACCTGTGAGGTCACATGCATACCCTTTATTGCCTAGATTGCCTGTAAATTCCAGCCAAATTATATTGCAGCCAAATTTAAAAAATGATACAAGCCATACGAGCAATAAAAGAGGCAAACATCTGGAGGTGAATACTTATTATAGGCACTGTACATCAATACAGTAATCAGGAGGCATCCTGAAGGTTCTACCAGAGGAGCTAACCGGTAAAATACACTGTTATACACTTGTTTTAAAAGTGAGAAGGCAGAGGGGGCAGATCTATACTCTTAAGAAGTAGAAGTCCTTCAATTGTTTCTATGAGGAATGCCTTTGAAGAACCATTCTTATAACAGAGATGTGTGAGTGTGAAGAACCTTTACCAGCTTAGATGCTGCTGCGATTCAGACTGTGGAGAAGCCAACACCTGGAGGAAGAGCAAGGCTGGGGTGTGTGTGCGCTATAGTGAAAAGGAGTAAAAGTACAGGTGTTCTACCTCAGTAGTATTTGATTAAGGTACAAACCTTCCAAAGCAATACTTTAGTATTACTCAAGCAACCACTGCAGCCTTTTCTACCCTGTGCCGTTTCTTAACTGTGCTGTGATGTGATGTCCCCTTAAACTTGTGATGATGGTTGAGTGTAAGCATTAAACCGTTTTGTAAACCACAAACAAACCACATTCGGACTGAAAGAAGCAGTCAGTCATTCACTCTGGCTATGATGCTGTATGTAAGCACTGTCAATGCTGAAAGATACACTAAAACGCTCTGTCAGTTCTGCTGAGCCCTTCAAAGCCTAACAGGAACCTGTTGTTCATTCAGACAATTTGTATAGTTTTTCCCCCCATTTTGCCTCCTACCAGCTGTGGACAGAACAATACCTCTGTTCCTCACTAAAGCTGATTGATGCTCACCATGAGAACACAAACGCACACACTCAGAAATCCCAAGGTAGCCATGCTTAATGCAATAGTGGGGATGAAGACATGAGAGTGTGCAAACAGCAGTGTCCCGCTGAAGGGTTTCTGGTCCCCCTGCTGAAAGCACTGACTTTAAATGAGCCAGAATCCCACCGAGTTCGTACAGGAGGTGCAGGTTTGGTGCTGTGCAGTGGGGTGCTTCACGTCTGGTTTATGTACAGCTGCTCTGTGATGCATGGTGAGTACGAGAGAGAGAGTCGCTTCTAATATCCTCCACCTCCAGCACAGCTGTCATGTCCAATGAGAGCAAATATTAATAGAATACAAAGAAAACACACTCCGCCACACAATAACGGTTATGAGTGATGGAGCTGAAGGCCCATTTCCTTTCAGCTAATATGTTTTGTACTGCTTCCTCCTAAGTCCCAGGACTTAACCGCTGCCTCAGTCTGAACAGTGTCTATATTATGCCTGCCGCTGGGCCCAAGAAAGGCAGCTGAGGACATAAATGGGGGGAAAAAAAGGCAAAAGGTAAGAAACTTATTCTTCCCCGTCATCTGATTCGTCTCCGCTGAGAAAGCCGGGTGTTGGTTTCAGAAAAGGAACACTTAAGATTCTGTGGCCATGCTTTAGAACGCACTGTTGATACAATGAAGGCCTACATTCACGCTGCAATGATAGTGTTTGGGTTTCTAATGGGTACACTTGAACTCTGACCTGTTCGCCAGCTCTCCAGTGGGGGCTGGCCATTCAATCATTGTAGTCCTGACCAAATGAATGCAAATGAGTACCTCCTGGGAAATTTAGTGCAGGCAGGCCAATCCACTGCTATTTGTTACCCAACAAAAATTGATTACGACGTGTCACAGCGAAGGCCTATAATAAGTGACGGCTGAAGAATGCTTCCCATTGCATGAATGTAGCTTAAATCCATGAAAGGAAACCAGAAGGTCTTTGAAACACAATCACACACGCACACACACACACACACATACACACACACACATACACACACACATTGTGAGCTCAGTAAAAAGAAAACACGTTGGTATGGCATTTCCATGGTGATGCAGCTGTTTGTTGTTTGTTGTTTTATTTAAAAATGTTTACTTACACTCTAAGCAAAAAGGGTTTTATATAGTCCTGAGAAGATTCCTTAGGTGCTACATCCACTATATATCCAATTATGTCCTTTTTGAGGTTAAGGTTAGGATTAGGGTGAGGGTAAGGATTAGGTTTTGGGTTGAGGTTTAGGAGTAGGTTTTGGGTTGTGGTTAAGGTTAGGTTTAGCGCTAGGGCTATGGTTAGGATTAGGATTTTGGTTGAGGTTAAGGTTAGAATTAGGGCCAGAAACATGTTTAGGATTAGGTTTTGGGTTGAGGTTTAGGTTAGGGTTAGGATGAGGGTTAGGTTTTGGGTTGGGGTTTGGGTTAGGGTTAGGATGAGGGTTAGGTTTTGGGTTGGGGTTTAGGTTAGGGTTAGGATGAGGGTTAGGTTTTGGGTTGGGGTTAGGGTTAGGATGAGGGTTAGGTTTTGGGTTGAGGTTTAGGTTAGGGTTAGGATGAGGGTTAGGTTTTGGGTTGGGGTTTGGGTTAGGATGAGGGTTAGGTTTTGGGTTGGGGTTTGGGTTAGGGTTAGGATGAGGGTTAGGTTTTGGGTTGGGGTTTGGGTTAGGGTTAATGGCGAAAAATGTGAAATATTAACTCAGTTTTTTATTTTGTTTTCCAGCTAATCAGAGACTTCAGAGACTGTCTGAATAAGAAAAGGCACAGAGCTTTTAGGATGGACAGTAGAATACATAAAAACCTGACCATCTGTATCAGCCCGCAGATCTCTGGAGTAAAGGAAATAGTTCAGTGTCTCCAACATGATTACTCTTCTGTATTCTACTGATTGGGCTAGAAGAATGATTGAGCTACTGATTGAAGAAGCATGAGCTGACTAATTCTATCATGCAACAGATCTCCACATAAGGAATTTGCTTTCAAGAGCAGTGGACACAGAATGGAGACCAATCTTCAGTTTTAAGTATAAACCCCTGGTCTGGAGCCCCATGGCCTGCAAATTGACGTGTTTTCCCTGTTGTATCATACGCAGCTCAGCACAGGAAAGTCTTATTAATTCGTTCATTAGTTACATCAGATGTGTTGGGAGCATGGGAAATGAATGTGCCGAGCTGTGGTACTCCAGGACCACAGTTGAGAACAACCACTGGTCCAGAGCAGGAACCACAGAAGTGGAAGTACGAACAGCTCCTTTGCTCGAAACAGAACCTGTCATTTCAAAACCTGTCAAATAAAAGCAAATACAATGGGGGAGACGAGACGTCGTCCAAATAAAAATGCAATACTCTTATAAAAGTATTAGAAATATGTATGTCCTGACCACAAGCCTGCTTTGTACTCTCTCGAGGTTCTCAAACTTCAGCAGACATCTACAGTAGCAGCTGGCAGCGTCATCCTGCAGACTCAGAAATAGAACAGAAATGAGACACACGCACAGACATGATGTTCAGAGAAAAACATTTTTCTATTCAACTGTATACTGATGCGCTGTGCAGGGTTGAAATCCTCCAGCATCATCCTGAGCAGAGTAATGAACACGTAGAACCAGATATTAATTATAATAATGAGTCATCAACGTTCAAAAACCTTATAGAATGAAGAGCCATATAGAATAAAGACCAGGACATAAATGGAGTATCCCTGATCTGTATTTCACTACATCAAGTTATGTCTGTTATATCCTTGTAGATTCGCTGAGTGAAAGAGAGCGGGGCACAACTCAACATTTTTGGGTTTTTTTGTGTAATAAATAATTTTTTAAGTATTTGAGCAAAATTTGTATTTTTATGCAGTGAGCCTACACATCTGCACATCTCTGCTATAAATGAACATGTTACCTTTGTTTCCAGCACCTATTGTTTATGTTCAATTTAGCTAAAAGCAGTGTGATTTAAAATAAAAAGTTTATATTAAATTAATTGTGTGCGTAAAATTATAAACCTACCCCCCCGGGGTAGGTTTATAATTTTACGCACACAATTAATTTAATATAATTCACAGCTGCTGGAATTAGACATACTATTTCAAACTAATTACACACATAAAATGATCTGCTGCATAAGGGGAAATTTACTTTTTGAAACATCAATTGAAATAGTTTTATTTTAATGACATGTTTTAAGTTTTTGAATCTAACTGGAGATTTGAGTTTAAAGCAGCAATGTGCGAGAACTGGTATCTCTTGCTCCTGGGCTCCCCCTACAGTCAGGAACTGTATTTTACACATGCTTTTCTGGACAAGCTGAGAGATCCTGAACCATCGCTGGTGGTGCAGTAATATTACTGGATATTATGCAAATCTGACTCGGTTTCACAGTGAAACGCCATTTACGTATCACGCTTTACCAGAGTTACACAGTGCAGTTCGCAGCATGCTGAGGCTGGAGTAGCAATGAAAGAGATGCAATTCTCCCTTTTACAAGACAGTGGAGCATCCCAATGATTTTAAAGCTATTATTTTAAGGTAAAAAGTTTATTGGGGGCATAATGGACTCCTCTCAATGCTTTTTTTGTGGAGACTTAGTTGAACGGTGTGGAGGTGTACTGTGCTGTCAACTGTTGACCTTCATTCATTCATCTTCTCACCCGTTTCTTTCTGTTCAGGGTCACGATGGGTCCGGAGCTTATCCAGGGTGATTAGGCGCAAGGCAGGAATACCCCCTGGACAGGGCGCCAGTCTATTACAAGGTACCACACACACATTCACTCACACATTCACACCTAGGGGCAATTTAGCATGGCCAATTCACCTACCATGTGTGTTTTTGGGAAGTGGGAGGAAGCCACACTTCCCAGAGGAAACCCACATGGGCACTGTGAGAACACAGCAAACTCCTCACATACCGAGATTGAGGTCAAGGATCGAACCCACTGCCTCAGGCCCCTGTAGCTGCTGCTACAATATTTTAATATTCGGACAAACGTATTGAGGGTATTAAATAGAGTTCGTTCTGCTGTTGTTGGAGTAACTGTCTCTACTGTCCAGGAAAGAAGGCTCTCTACTAGATCTTGGAGCATTGCTGTGAGCATTTGATTACATTCAGTGACAAAAGCTGTTGAATGATCCCTCACCATTCCACCTCATCCCCAACTCCCCAGCTCATCCCAAAAGTATTGGGTGGAGCACCCACCATTATTCCAGAGAACACAGTCCCACTGCTCCACAGCTCAATGCAGGGGGGGGGCTTTATAGCCCTCTAGTCCACACCTGGCATTAAGAATGGTACCAGTAGGTTCATGTTTATCTGCTCCAGAGAGGCCTATTCTACTGACAATATAGGTTATAGAGGTACAATACATTGTGTTGTGGCCTGCTGTCCTCTAAGTCATATTGGTCTGGCTTCCACTGTCTGCTTTTTGTAAGTTTCTCTGTATGCAGTGTCTACTCATTAAATATATGTATATTTAAGAAAAAATCTGGTGCCAAACAGAGCAAAGTATATTTTATACTTCAGAAGCTGTACATTTTCCCTAGTTTATCACTCACTGTAGACACTTTTCTTTTTGCTTTCTGTTGGGATGTGCAGAGGAGTGGCCATGTTGTCAAGCTGGAGTTTTCTAAGGACTCTTTGTGCTTGGAAAGTCATTGCAGCCAGAAGGATTCTCCTGATGCTCGTTCCGAGCTATTCCAGATGCTGAAAATTGTGTGAAATTGGACCAGATTAAAGCTTTGCTTACATAATATGCTGCTGAATGTTCCTTCCAACGATACAGCACATGCAGGCTGCTAGCATGCTAACGACACAAGGGGCCTTTCCATCCATCCAACATGCCTTAGCTGAAGAAAATGATGGGGTTAAGAACCAACAACAACAACACACCATAGCGAACACACTAATGCAAGCACAAATACGGCATAGCACATGGGAATGGATGCTAATTTATCAGCTGCAGGTTCTCTGTGTAACCCACCTTCTGGAGTGTGTTACAGTAGGTCTTTAACTCAAATTACCCCTCACAGTCCGCTCATGCAAAGACGGGAAGTAATTGGACTTCTACCAGCGTGCATGACCAAGGGTATTCTGAGACAGAGCTGAGGTCTAACCCACAGCCCCTACAGTGCTAAGGTCAACACACCAGGGTACTGGAATGAGTGCTGTCCAGAGTCATAAGACAACTGCATCTAGCCTTGCCTAATTATATTTCCCATGGGTGAGGGGAGGGCCGCTAATCAGTCTGAGCACGTCTCGTTTCTCTGACTGTGTGTGTTTGGGTTAAGAAACACTGAGAGGCTGGAAGGGAGGGGAGGAACAGGCCTAAGCTTTAAGACCACTGGAACTGTACAGCACAGGCCCGGAAGAGCCATCCTTATATGCGCTTTCATAAACACATGCACTCGTAAGTCCAAGAAGAATATTTCTCATAACTACAAATAAACATAAATAAGCTAGCTAGCTATATAACCTCATTTATTCATCTTAAAGCCAATATAGACTAATATAAGATGAATAGGTACAAGGTCCAAAGGTTTGTGGACACCCCTTCTAATGAATGTAATTTGAATTCTAATGAAAGTATTGTCAATACAATAGACCTTTCTGGAACAAATAAACATGAACCTAGTGGCACCATGCTTTATATCAGAGATGGGCTAAAGGGGTATAAAGCTCCCCAGCATTGAGAACTGTGTTCTCTGGAATGATGGTGCTCCACCCAATACTTTTGGGATGGGGTGGGGAGTTGAGGATGAGGTGGTGTGGTAATCATCCAATATCCTGCTGACTTCACTAATTCTCTTTTGTCACGGAATGCAATCAAATCCTCACAGCAATTCTCCCAAATCTAATAGAAAGCCTTCCCTGAACAGTGAATACAGTTAATTCAACAAAAGCAGGATGAACTCTTTTTTTCAATTTCTTTTATTTTAGAGAAAACCATGAATGAAAAGGTGTCCCAATACTTTTGTCCATACAGTGTACCATCAAACCACACTCGTTTAAAACTACAATGCAGACATCATCAAAAACATACACAAGCAGATTACCAACAAGATAACCAATAGCTGTCTTTTATCAGTCCCTTTAGGCAAATTTGTTCAGTCACTGGCCATCTTTGCAATGCTGCCGGGCAGTTATTTCCAGTCGATTTTAATAAATGGGAAGAAGAAAAAATTCTGGTTACAAAAACATCACTAATAAAATCTGACTTAAACCTCATGACCAGTTTGTAGCGTTCGGCTCAATAATTCACAGACAACTAGATTTTTCATCTCGTTTTGGCTAATGCGCTTAAGCAAGTCAAGTCAAGTCAAGTCAGATTTATTTGTATAGCGCTTTTTACATCTTTACATAATTAGTACTTAATGAAGGACAGAGACAGAGAAGAAAGAAGAAATAACATGAAGGATAAAAGACCCCCCGTGAGCAAGCCAACGGCAACAGTGGCAAGGAAAAACTCCCTCAGAGCTGAAGGAAGAAACCTTGGGAGGAACCAAGACTCACAAGGGGGACCCATCCTCCTCTGGCCAGACTATTTAAACATTAATGATAAAAATTACCAAAGCAGATACAACAGATAGTTAATAGTGGTGATATTAATAGTGGCAGACAGCCACGAGTCCATCTGGGTTTCAACACAGCCACCAAACAGGCAGCAGCAGCAGGCGGGTGAGCCGCCGGTCCGCCTTGGGTGGTGGCGGGTGGGGGGGCCTGCTGGCCGGACTGGTAGGTGGCAGCTGGTTTGATGCAGGTAGAGGGGACCTCAGCGGGCAATCTTCCAGCAGGTCGGGCTGGGTTGCCATTTACACGGAGAAGGTAAAAAGAGAAAGTTAGTTCTGAGAGGAATTTTATGGAGGGCAGAGAATGTTGAGCATCAGCATCAGAGTATGTCTGACGACTCCGGCAGGTCTGATTATTACAGCCTAATTAAAAGGAGAGAGCCAGAAGGTAACACGGACACGGGAGCACTCTGAAAACACCAGCATCTATCTGCTCCACCGTCAACAAACCTGAGGGATTGCGTCTAAGCAGCGAGATGACAGCTCCAACATCTCAGTGTACTACAATTCCCTGGGTCTGCAAACCCCTGGACCTGCAGCCCTTATCTAAGAAACATTAATTACCAAAAGCTAAACTAAACAGTTTTCAGCTTAGATTTAAAGATTGAGACGGTGTCTGAGTCCCGAACATTATCTGGAAGGTTATTCCAGAGTTGGGGGGCTTTATAAGAAAAGGCTCTTCCCCCTGCTGAGGTTTTCTGAATTTTGGGCACGAGTAAGAGGCCAGCACCCTGAGATCTAAGGCGAGGGGAGCGAGGCCATGTAGGGCTTTATATGTTAATAGAAGAATTTTGTATTTGAGCAAAGGTCCATATTGGGGGGTGGGTTCTTCAGCTCGCAGCATAAGCTAATTAGCTAATTTTGTTGAAGGGCGGGACTTTATTCATAAACAGATGTTACAAGAACTTCCATTTCAACCAGTGGCTGGTCTCCTCCTCTCCTTGCTTTTATCTACAGCTTAGCTATTATTAGCTTTGGGCTAATACATAATGTAGCTGACAATTTTCCCCATAAACAAGACAAGCGGATACAATTGGTGGCACTTTCCAGGCCTCTTAACAGCCTTGGGTTTCGCCATCGTTAGAAAGCCACACTGATGTTCACTCTGGTTTGACCTTCATCCAACTTCTTTTTAATGGAGGCCTTTTCTCCTTCTGTTGTTCTTCACTTTCTTTCTTTGGCAGTGCACGCTGCTGTAACTTTCTCTGCCATTCTTGTGAATCCAGCTCGCTACCCTTCAGCTATGTGTATAGAGCTGTATGAAAGACTCTGTGTATGGGATTGGTAGGTAGACAGGCAGATAGGCCATCCAGTCATTTTATTCGACCTGAAAGAAAAGATTGTACAGGGTTTTTACAGCCCTGTGTCCTCCAGAGATCCATTAATGATCCACTAACGAATCCACTAAAGAGCATTTCTAGAAATATGAACAACAAAATGTGACCTTTTTTATGTAAATGATGTAAAGTTACAATATCGTTATAGTATTGTTGCAACGGCAATGATACTGCATGTCAAAAGCTTGACTCATGGACTGACTCACAGATCCAGCCTGCCATCAAGTGCACTTATGGCCAAAGATAACAGTTAGTTAGTTATTTGAGTGAAAGCTCAGGTGTCCACTTGACATGGCAGCACATGAATCATTTATATATGGACATTTAACATAGAAAACAGCTCAGCTCACTGAACAAGAAAAAAACAGGCAAGCCATTGGCTGCGTAGAATCACCAATGCCATTTCAACAATGCAGAGTTTGGGATCAGATTGTCCGCAGTTTATTGTGAAAAAGGTTATAAGGAATAAACTGACCTCTATTATGTTTCATGGACCATTTCATGTGACCCTGCCTGGTAAATGCTTCAAGCCTTGTCCTCAGAGCCTTAAGACAGACCACATATTTACCAGTTTTTAGATATAAAGGGCCCAGTATCTCATGAACATAGCTTGTGGCTAATGTTGTAGTAGCTATTCACACCGACTTTGACTTAGACCTTAATGCCACAGTATGTCTTTGCACCACTTCCCTTTACAATAATATACAATAGTTAAATGCAGTACGAGAAAATGTCTTCTAGACAAACTGGAGGCAGGCCTTGCGCATGTGAGTCCGTCAGTCAGATGTGTTAAATGTGTACATCGGCTGAAGGTGAACTTCTGTGTTCATACAGAAATGGTGTACACATTTATACAAGTAAACCTGAAGATCTTTTTTTCCAGCCCTGTTCTCAAAAGGCCACTTACGTGAGGGGGAATGGCTTGCTTTGCTGACTTGTAGTGAATTACCAGATATTGTCTCTTGAATTGACTTTATAGTCAGACTGCGGTCTGAATTTCCATCTACCGTGTGGACTTTGTACCTCTCAGGGGGCTTTTTGGCTCCCTCTTGATTACCATAATGTAACACATACTGAAGACTCAGTACCTTCCTTGTACAAAACCCAGACATCTCCCTTTCAGCAAAACAAGCTGAGAATAGGAGTTTTGCCTGAAACACTCCAGCGGTTGCGGTCTATTTCATTTCATTTCCAGAGATTCTGCACTTCTGAACTGTAGAGATGCCCACTCTGTGAACAGATTTGGATTTGTTTTTTTTTTTTTTTTCGTCAGTTCAGCGCTGTTTCCATTAGTGGTTTTGGATTGAAGTTCTTCTGCTTACTGTAATAAATACTGCTCTGGGCCTCTGTGGAGATGAATTGTTGTTCAGTCAACCATCTGATCAGCCTCCCCTCAGCTTGCCCGGAAGGTGTAAGCATCTATTTCACTTCTGGTGTGCTGCGATTACAGACGATGTACAGTTCAACGCAAAGGCCCTTTCAGTTGTGATTTTTGGAGGGAGGCTAATGGAGTGTAATGGAATTGGACATGATTCTCTGAGCAGTTCTGGAGAACCTTGGGATGAGAAGTACAAATGTCTCCTTGCGGCTAGAGAGAGAGAGACGTTTGCCAATTCTCTTTGGATTGTTGAAACTCTTAAGGGAGATGGGGGAAGTGTCTTTTCCAGACAGCGGATGAAAACTGATGATATAGTAAGGAAGGATGAGGAAAGATGGAAGTGATATATTATATAATGCACGTTTTCCAAGAAGTCTATTAAGTGAAGAATGCACGGATTCCTACAGACAGAAGTGAGCCGATGTATCTGCGCTGTGTGTAGTTACATGGGCTCTCCTGCTCTACTGTTGCACACAAAGGTCCTCTTTGAGAACAATACATTCCCTCCACCCACCCATCCCCCCTTCCATCCACCCGAACACCTCCCAACCATTCATTCTTTTATCCATCCATCCACCCACACATCCAACCTCTCAACCCCATCCATCCATCCATCCACCCACCCATCCATCCTTCCCACCACTCATCCAAACATCCACCCTCCCAATCACCTACTCATTTATCCATGCCGCCATACATCCAGCCAATCACCCACACACTCGTCTATCCACCCACCCCTTCCATCCATCCTTCCCACCACTCATGCAAATATCCACCCACCCAATCACCTACTCGTTTATCCATGCCACTATACAATCACCCACACACTTGTCCATCCACCTACCCCATCCATCCATCCACCCACCCATCCATCCTTCCCACCACTCATCCAAACATCCACCCACCCAATCACCTACTCATTTATCCATGCCGCCATACATCCAGCCAATTACCCACACACTCGTCCATCCACCCACCCCATCCATCCATCCTTCCCACCACGCATCCAAACATCCACCCTCCCAATCACCTACTCATTTATCCATGCCACTATACAATCACCCACACACTTGTCCATCCACCCGCCCAATCCATTAATTCACCCACCCACCCATTCATCCATCCATCCAGCCACCACCCATCTGAAAGAGTTGATTACAAACATCATGCAATATGAAAGAGCATAGTTTCCTCTGTGCATAAATTCTGCGGTGCTGTCAGTGTCTTAACTGTGTCTCAGAGTTTTCTACACAACATGTTGGTGCAAGTAAGATGATGCCAGTGAAGCTTTTTTTTTTTTTGGTGTTACAAACCCATAAAGCTGTCTATCATACACCTATTCCAGCAGAGCAGGTATGAATCTCTGTGATTGATGGTTTTATGGGTTTGAAACATTAGAAAATATCTTCACTAGGATTAACTTTTCTTGCCCATTTATGTCATTTTGTACTTTGCACCCTGATGCAGCTATTACAAACTCGACCGATCAAAAGTCTGAATTTGTTCAGTTCCACCAGCAGCTCAGCTAATTAACAATTCAATTAGCAGCTCAGCTAATTAACTGTAATGAAGGACAGATTAGATGAATTAGAATTTGGATAGGAAGAGCAAATCGTGGCCTTTCTTGAGAAGAGCCTTGGAAATGGTTGAGCTTACACACACACACACAATCACTACAGTATTATTTATTTGCATGTATTCTTTATTGCTTAATGCACAGATTTTTTTTTTACTCAAAAAGCCTTTTAAAGATTTTGTACAGGAGGGAAAAGCTGGATACAAACTACAGAATGAAAAATAATGGATGTAGTTAAACAAGTCCAAGTAGAACATGCTTTTGGATATTTTCTCTCTTGTTTTCATGGCAGTGTCATCTGCAGACAGTAATGAACAGATATTTCTCTAGATTCACCCTCATGGCTGCTTTTCTACCATAAATTTAACTGTTTTCATTATATGTGTTTTGACTACTGGGTTTTGTGTTTAGTTTACCGAAATCAGACCAATATTGCTGAAACTCCCTCTTGGTGGCTGCAGTACAGCTCCCTTATGAAGCAGATAAATAACTCACAGTCAGAGCCAGCCAGGCTAAACTACAGAGCCTTCAGGGTGGGGCTGCTACCAGCTACTACTACCAAACAGGAGAAAATTACAATCAACGGCGTCCTGATTTGTGTAGCTGTACATAAGGGCAGGAAGGCAGGTACAGCAGACTGCAGGCAGCTGGGAGAGAGAGAGAGAGAGAGAGAGAGAGAGAGATAAATGAGATGAACTCAAGGTGAAGTAAATGTTAGCTAGCTAGTGTTTTGTGTAATTTGTATAGCAAAGTGAGGATGATTTACTAAAGGAGGGGGTGGGTGGCGGTTGGGATCAGTGGCCCATTATGATTTAAAGAAAGAGGCACTCTGAGTTAACTTGCAGAAAAGATGTCTAATATTATAGATAGATTATTCATATTCAAGTTAACCCTCAACAAGTATTCAACGCCAGGCTCCAGCCATTCTTGGCTTTTCCTGCTACTCTAAAATCTGGAAAAGACAAAAAATAAGGAACACTTATGAGTAGTTGTGTATTACAGAGGACTGATAGGAGGTTGTGTTTTGCACGGCACACATAGAGACCACTTATACTGTCACACACACACACACACACACACACACACACACACACACACACACACAAAGCACATGAAGCCAATTAAAGGTGGCGAGTGAACCACAAAATGCATCAGCATGTTTTCAACGTCCACGTGAAGCTCGAGCCCACAGCCCAGCTGTGCCAGATGCATCTTGAACACAAAGCTACTTGACCGGGCGCGCGCACATATATCACACTGCTGTGCAGCAGCTTTATGGCTCGGTCTCCTCTCTCTCTCTCTCTCTCTCTCTCTCTCTCTCTCTTTCACACACACACACACACTCTCTCTCTCTCTCTCACACACACACACACACAGACAGGGGGAGTCCAGCCCACCTTAAACTTCCTGATGACTTCAGCCCAGAGGAGGCGGCCAGAGCAGCGCGAGCTCCATTCAAACTGCTAGAGGAGCTGCAGCACGAGAGCAGCAGAGCCTGAAACACACACACACACACACGCATACACATACACACGCTCATACAGGCGCGCTCGCCAGCACGAGAAAGGAGCAGAGGCTGAAATACGTACACACACGCCGCCTTCACGAGAGCAGCAAAGCCTGAGACACACACGCGCGCCTCGCCATCACCATGAGCACGGCCGCGCGGCTCCGTTAACGCGCGTAAAGGCGCAGTCGAGCTTAAGGACGCGCTGAAGAGACTTCACTGAGTTACCTGTGAACTATGAGAAGGGGTTTTGAACACGCTGGACATTTCTCGCGTTGCTTGAAACTTGATTTTTTGCACGTGTCTGTGTAGCTATATAATCGTGCGCGCGCGCGTGTGTGTGTGACACCCCAGTCTTACACTGAGAGTGGACTCGCTTGTTTTAAGGCACTTTTAACTGGACTGCACTTCTTGAATCGTCGCTGGATTACTGACCGTCGACCACTTTCTCTCTCTATCTGTCTATCTGTCTATCTGTCTGTCTGTCTGTCTGTCTGTCTATCTGTCTATCTATCCCTCTTCCACCATACGATGGAGCGCCTGTGGTTTCTGCTCCTGCTCTCCCTCAGCCTCTCCCTGGCCGCTGCCCTGGTCAGATCCCCGAGGCAGCTGAGGACGATGGGCAGAGGCCGAAGCAGCGTCAAACCAAGCCCACCTGACCATCAGGAGAGCAAAGCCACATACCCCAAGAAGCTTGTTGGGTAAGCATCACCTCATCTGAACACCCTGTACACCCTGATTAAAATGAAGGTGCTCCAAATGGTTCTCTGAAGCTCTTTAGCAGTTTGAAGGTTCTGCACACTCTCACATCTCTGTTTCAGGCATGCTTCTTTATGGAACCGTATGTGGTTCCTTTCTGGAACTATTTGAGGCATCTTGATTTTTAAGAGTAGGTAGATTAGATTAGAAGTAGCAGGGTCTGAAAGACCAGGTCAATTGGCAAACCCTGACCCGAACTTGGATGTATGTGTTCAGGATGAGAGCAGTCCACTGTTGGAGAAAGTGAGCCTGTTGAACATCTCTCTGTTTGGCCTCCGACCAGTCATATGAGTTCTGCAGAAACCTGTAGGCTACTGAGCTCAGGCTGAGACGAAGGCAGAGCGTGGATGTACTGAATACTGTGATATTTTGCTTCAGAATGAAGAATGATGCAACCCTGTTGAAATGCCACTCAGCATTCTAGATGAACTTCTCCAAGCCTAACCTCTGAAACTGTAACAGTTCTTGGGTTTGGACCTTTGGGCTTTTGGATCCTAATGCACTTCTAGAAAAAAAGGTTCTGAATGGTACTGAAAATGGTTCTTTGACTCCTAACAATAGTTGAACCTTTTTGATACATTAGAGAGCCACCTACACCATCCCTGTATATGAGGACACTTTTAATCACTATAATGCATGCATAGTTGTCATGGTTCCATATAGAACCACTATTATGGAACCACTATTTCCATATAGAACCATAACAATTACCAAAACTGTAATCCTTTTTGGTGCTACATAGACATTTCTTTAGAGAGAACCGTCTGTCCATTTAACCAATCAAATGTCTCCTTAAGTTGCCATGGTTCTTAATACACAACCTTCTTAAGATCTTAAGGCGGTGGTTCTATGTAGAGCCATACCAACTCAAATGGTCTTCGCCTGGCTCTGGCTCTGGCTAATGGTTGAAATTCTTTGTTGAAAGAATGTGATAATAAAAATGGTTCTTTAGCCTATAGAACCAAAAGGTTCCACTTAAAATGAGAATAAAATGTTATACTAATGTAAAACGTATATAGAACCACCTTTGCTAAGAGTGTTACCATTGCCTTTACTCTAAAGCCATTGAAGAACCCCTTACTTATACTTATACTTATATAAGAGTTTAAATGTTGGCTTTACTCAAGAAACCCCAAAGAACCCCCTTTTTGGAACCGTGTAAATGGTTCTTCCATATAATAGAATACTTGAATATGTATATCATTCCTAAAAGTGGTTCTCGGTTGCACCAAAAAGGGTTCCACGATTGCCATAAGTCTGAGAACCCCATTCAGCACTAACTCAACTATTTTGCTAGGAGTGTAGGAGAGGAAATACTTAAGTAACAGTGCTTGTGAATAAGGTTGCCACCTCAAGAGCAGCAGTTGTTCATAAGGTTCTGTATGCAGGGTATTAAACTCCTTTAATTGCTTTTTGGTTCTGTGCCTCCGGCTGTTTGTTAACACGTCGGTGTGAGCAAGCATGTGGGCTTAAAACTACCCTCTTTTCTCGCTTACCCTGCCATCAGCAAATGAAGCTTGAGCTCAGCGTTAAATAGGCTTGGGCTGATATATGACCAGTCCTCTAAACCATTAGCTGGGCAATTCAGTAGTTGGGTAAATAAGTAGTGTGTAGTAAAGGACCTTGAATGAGCGCTGATCCATGACACTGAGTAAAAGGGGAGGGGGAGGGGGGGTTGTTGGGGTGGGATTTGACGGACCTGAGGAATGCACGAGTAAGATCTATTTGTACTGTTAACTAGAGACATTCTGTTGAGCTTCTGATCTCAAAGACACGTCCTATTTGAGTAATTCATAGCAGCTGAGTCTCGTTGCACCGGCATTGTGTGGGCTGTTTCCCCTTTCCATACATTCTTCTACTGTCCTGCTCTTCAAAGCATGTGCACTCAGTTAACTTGATCTCGCTCCATTCATTGCAGCCTGTTCCTGTTCTCAACTGCTCCCAGGTTTGCAATCATCATTTAATCCATAGGTATAAATGAAAATCCCGCTTTGAGGCCTCTATCGTTATGCCAAAAATGCACTGGCAGCTACCGGTGGTAGCATTTGATGTTAGCCCAGCAGCATTCCTTTTGTATGTGCCTTCTCTTGTGACCCACATTGAAGCTATTGTGTGAGCTCGGGCTATTCCTGGTGGTGTGTGAGTGAGTGAGTGAGAGAGACAGAGAGAGAGAAAGAGAGAGAGAGAGAGGAGAGAGAAAATGTTTGTGTGTGTGTGTGAGCGCAAGAGAAAGTGAGAGTGTGTGTTACTGGGGATGCACACAGCCTACAGCCACATGGTTCTCCCTCAAAGCTCTGGCACCCATTTGCACATTCAATTTGTGATCAGAAACACCTGTTTCTCCTGACGGCCATCTCTCCGTGTTGAAAAGCCCTCAAGATTCTTTTTACCTTTTTTTTTTCTGTTCTTTAACCTAAACACATCCATCAGTATGTTCCATCTCCCTTTCTTGTCTCACTCCATGAAGTTGGGGCATCACTAGAGATTTATGGGTAGGAGAGCTAGGCCTTTAATGGGGGGACTGGGGGAAGGCTTGTCCAGGATGAATAAAAGACAAGCTTCCAAAATGTTGGTCATGACGTCGTAGAGTAGCAGCAGGCATAAAATCCATCAAAACGTTATGAAATAACTGAATTTCAGGAGGTGGAACATGCCGGAGGCCTGCCATCTATTCCTACCACCACCCATTCTCCTCCCTGTAAGTCATACGCTAGATGTCCAAAAGTTTGCAGACATCCCTTTTAATGAATGCATTCAGCTACTTTACTGTCACAGATTTGCAGATGCTCAGAGCAAGTGTCTTCTTCAGCTTATCCAGTACTTTTGGGATGAGTTGAGAAATTGTGGATGAGGTGAAGTGGTGATTATCCAACATCCTGACCTCATTAACTTGCTTTTGTAGCTGAGGGCAATCAAATCCTCACAACATTGCTGCAAAATCTAGTATAAAGCCTTCCCTGGATTCTATGAGCCCATTTATGAGCAAAAGAGGGCCTAACTGTAAGTGGTCCGCCATCTGCAGATGGATGTAGGTCATGCTTAGAAAACAGATTTGCTCCACATATTCACCTCTATAGGAGTTCAGCTGCATAGCAGTGTCATAGAGATGACATAATGTGGACAATATCAAGACACAAATATCAGGAGACTTCTTTAAGCCAGTATGTATCTGAGCATGCTTTGGTATATTACTCTTAAAATATGGCCTAGTTTAACACAACATGCCTAAGATATCGGACATTTCTGGGGGATATTCTGTAAAAACCTCGTTTGATTTTGGATTTTAGGCAACCATTGATTCTGTCATTTAACAGACAAATGATCATTGAGACTTCACTCAAAGAACCCAAAATAAAAACAAAGAACCATTCTCGTCTTTTGTTACACTATATGGACAAAAGTATTGGGACACACCTCTTAATAGTTGAATTCAGGTGCTCCATGCACCTAGAAATTCAGTCTGCCCTTACCCACATTAGTGAAGGAATGGGTGGTTCCAGTATGGTACTGTAAGAGGAGGCACCGATGCAACAAATCAGTATTATTTGAAAGGTGGACGTGTTTATGAACCACAGCAGCTCAGCCGCGAAGTTACAGTGAAAACATGTTCTGTGGAGTCACACATCACACTTCTGAATCTTGCAGTCTGATGGACTAGTCTGGGTTTGATGGAGGCCAAAAGAATTGTGCCAACGCTAAAGTTTGGTGGAGGAGGAATAATGCTAGGGGGTTGGTTTTCAGGGCTTGGCCTATAGGCTGCTTAGTTCCAGTGAAGGGAAATCTGAATGCTTCAGCACACCAAGACAATCGTTTGCTTCCTACTTTGTGGAAACAATTTTAGGAAGGTCATTTTCTGCTCCAGCATGAAGGTCCACAAAAGGCAGGGTTGGATGAGTTTGGTGTGGAAGAACTTGATTGGTCCACTAATAGCCCTGACCTCAACCCCTTAAATGAACTGGCAACATGTCCCACAGACACACTCTAAGATTTTGTAGACAGCCTTCCTAGAAGAGAGGGAGCTGTTAGAGCTGCAAAGGGGGACCAACCCTGTATCAATACCTAAGGATTTAGAATGGGATGCCACAAAAGCTCCTGTAGGTTTAAAACAGTGTTTTTTATTCATTATATTTGTGATGTTGTGATTTTTTTCTGCCTTCAGCAGTTTAGCCCCACCCATTTACATGGCAAAAAATGGAATTAGTGAGTCAGCCATGATTGACATGTTTGGTGTCTTTGCTTTAGTTTAGAATGGATGATGCTAGGCTAATGTTGCTAACAAACAGAGTATGTAGACTGTCACCATCTATATATAAATACACGCCCCAAAAATGCATCTTAATATACTCACAATGCATCCAGAGCCTGACTTTTTTTTTGATCCAGACAGTGTGGTTTAGAACACTGTATGAATTGCTTAAGTCTATAAAAACCAAAATAAACTTCCCTGCATATAAATGGCAGGCAGAGATTTTGAGTAACCAGAACCACTTAAACCTCACCACAATATGTGGTATCATTCCGCATTCCAGTCTGAACGTGGAGTAGTGCTTTTCTCTTTTTTCATTTTTCAAGTAAATTAAGATATAAGCATGTATTTACTGAGATGTGATTGTTGACATTCCAAGTCCAGCATTTGTTAACATGTTTAGCCTAGCATATTTAGCCTCTCTAGAATTGTTCATCAGACTATTCATTAAGTGCTTCAACCTAGACTGCTTTTTGAATTTACCAGACCAGAGTAGACCAGACCAGAACCGATTTATGTACACTATATGGACAAAAGTATTGGGACACCTGCTCATTCATGGTTTCCTATGCAATCAAGGGTATTAAAAAGAAGTTTATCCACATTTTGTTGGAGTGACTGTCTCTGCTGTCCAGAGAAGGCTCTGTATTAGATTTCGGAGCATTGCTGTGAGGATTTGATTTCTTTCAGCGACGAGAGCAAGTTAGTGAGGTCAGGATGTTGGATGATCCTCTCACCACCTCACCCCCAACTCCCCAACACATCTCGGAAGTACTGGATGTAGCACCATTCATCATTCCAGAAAACACTCCACAGCTCAATACTGGGGGGCTTTATACCCCCCCTCACGCCTACACCTGGCATTAGGCATAGTGCCAATAGGTCCATGTTTATCTGCTCCAGAGAGGCCTATTCTACTGATAATATTCTATTGATAATATTTCTAGCTGTTTGATTGTGTATTTGCACATCTGTGTCAACAGTCGGTCCAACTTAGTGAATGCATTCATTAGAAGAGGTGTCCACAAATATTTGGACATATGGTAAGCCACTGTTCACAAATCAGCCTGTTATTTACTAAAGCAAGGTTCACCTTAAGAGAACCTGTGATTGTTTTTGTTACCCACATGACCACATGTCTGTAGTGGACTTTGGGAAAAGTGTAGGATATGTGCCTTCAGGTCTTAGTTTTTCCCTCAGCATCAGTTTAAAGTTTCTCTTTCTCTTTGAGTAAGTGCCCTGCTGAACTCCAGCCAGCGGTATTGCTAAAGTAAAAAGAACAGAATGAAACAGGTGTCATAAATTATTAGTCACTACGTTTGGGAGCTTTTTTTCATGCTCATTAACTGTGACTAAATCATCTTTCGGTTACTTGTTTGAGCATGTTTGGAGAACACATTTCTCCGAAACCTCTTGCTGCTCTCTGACTCATTTGTTTCTGTCTCACTGGCATTTAAAGTTACTGCTCACACTCTGTATCGGAAAAGCTTTGAACTGGGCCATTCTTAGGGATGTCTCTGACATCATGGCAGCATATGTTACAGGCCTCACCAGTCTTATCCACAAAGGACCCCTTAAACAGCCTAGAAAGTATTATTTGAAACTTCTATTACCAAAGAATAGCCCCACCAGTTTGTACAGAAGCCTCTGTAGTTACTGAGTAATACACCTTAGTGTGTAATAAGCCTTTGATCCAGCAGTTGCACACCGACCCTTTGTGGATAAGATTGGTAACCCCTCAAACAAGATCTTGGGTTGCATAATTCATTTTTCTACTTCATTAGGACGACTTTTGGTTCCACAAAGAAGCATGTATGTAATAGGGAAGTGTGATGAATCTTTAATCACTCAATGGAAAGTTTCTTTACCAATATAAGTGAAGAGCTGTGTTTCAGAAACTGTGCCATATTCACTGTCCCCTACACTGGAAAATCCAGATCACTATATAGAGCACTGTTATAGGGAAAAGAATTCAATGCATGTGAGCTCACATGGACAATCTAAATGTTGGCCTTCCTCAGAGAAGCTGCACACAAATATTCAAACAAATGTTCAATGTGCATGCACAATAGTCACCTCGCAGGGTGTGCAATGTCATGTAAATCAAATTTGTTTTGGTACAAGTTTTATGTTTTTTTTTAAAGACATATATAACGGATGAAGATTATATTTATCTTTCCAATATCATTTATATTACTTCATTATTAATATCACGTCATGTTGGATCATTTACTTCTGTACAAATCAGTTGAAATTTCCTATATATTTTTAATATTGCCATTAATATTGTTTATTCCGGTGGTACACAAACATTTGTAGTATGCAGAAGCCATTGCAGTCAGTTTTCACCTAAACTGATCCAAAGCTACTAATGAGACTCTTGTGGGAAGCAGACTAAAGTACTTTATCACCACTAACCTGATATGCACTGAGGGGAATTACTCAGTCCAGTATAGTGAGTATCAGAACACAGCAGAACTAGCAAACACCACATACAGTGCAGAAGGCCAGCCTATCTTTACGTGGCAATGGTAAAGTGTCACACATCTCCCTGAAAATCCGACCCATGACTCAAAAATCATGAAGTCATCATTCAAACACGTTTGCTGAAATATAGAGCTGGGGCTAGGCCTCTATGATAGACAGCAAATCATTCAAACTACTTTAGCATGTGTTGGTTAAGTTAGACCACCCAAACAAACTATGCAGGAAGAACTTTTTTCACAGTTCAGACTTTCAGGAAGGGGCAAAACAGCTGTCAACCAACTGCTCTCCAAAGCTCACTCACTGGTAGCCAGTCAGGCACATCTAAGAGACATTGGTTTATGAGTGGTGGACCACTTAGCACCACCATAGCAACCACATGGGATATAATAGCGACTGCCTTGCAACAGTATAGAACCCATGTAGCAACCCAACCATTTAGAATACCATAGCAATTGCTTTGCTATGCTTTGCTAACACCATGACAACGTCCAAGAATAAGAGAAAAGCTACACCATAGCATTCACTTAGCGAACCACTTCACAACACATAGCGATCACCTGGGATAAAAAAGCAACCACCTTGCAACACTAAAGAACCCGTCTAGCAACCACTTAGCAACACCACAGCAACCACCTAGGGTATCTTAGCAAGCACCTAGCAACACTATAGCAATCAAATTAAAACTAATTCAGTTGTATAGCGATTTTACAGCTAACGAAGCAGCTTTACTGTGATCCAGTAATAGGACAAGAAGTCAAGAAAACATAACCTCCTCTCCCAGTGAGCAACCACTTAGCAACATCATAGCAACCACCAAGAATAGGTTAGCAAGCACCTAGCAACACAATAGCAATCACACAACAACCACTTCACAAGACCACAGGGATCACCCGGAATTCCAAAGCAACCACCTTGCAACACTATACAACCCATCTAGCAACCACTTAGCAACACCATAACAACCACCAAGGATAAGTTACCAAGCACCCAGCAACACAATAGCAATTACACAACAACCACATTGCAACACCATAGTGATCACCTGGGATACCAAAGCAACCACCGTGCAACACTATACAACCCATCTAGCAACCACTTAGCAACACCATAACAACCACCAAGTATAAGTTAGCAAGCACCTAGCAATACCATAGCAATCACCTGGGATAGCGTATACATTTGTTTTTTGGCATACACTATACAACTGATTTAGCAACCACTTAGTAACACCATAGCAGCACCCTAGGATAAGTTAGCAAGCACCTAGCAACACCATAGCAACCACCTAGCAAAAACAGCTTCACCATAATGACCAAGCTTTCTTAGTGTACATTTCTAGTTCAAAAACCTCACAAATCCTCAAACGTATACCTTAAAACCTAAAACCTTTAATGAACTTGACTCACAGTGTAATTACAGTCAGTATCACCAGACATCTAATAGGAATTTATTAATAATTAATCTGCATTGTTTCCAATACAGCATGTCTTTGGCTATGCCATTCAGCCTGTAATATTTACACACAAGATGTTCCAGGTCACAACTCTTACATTTAGCAGCCCTTAAGTCGAATTTGTGCCTCTTCATGTTGCTGTGGGCAGCCGTTTAAGTCATGGAGAGTCATGTTTGTGGACGAAGCTATGCCAGGAATGCAGTTATTGCAGTATTAAACTTGTCATCCTTCATTTGAGAGGAGATTTATGCACGGCACAGGGTGCTTTTCATATCCACGGCCGCTGCCGTCTCTCCCTCAGTGTTTCAGATAACCTCAGTATTTGTTTTCCCGTCGCTCCCCATGCATAACACAGAGGCGGCCTGCGTGGAACCACAGCACCAGCTAGAATTACGCACCCCGCTCGAAAATGTTATTGAATCAAATACAATTTACGTGTAATTCTCCGAGGTGTTCTTTTCCTGGCCTCGCCACATCAGAGCAAGCTGAAACCATAATGACCAGCTTCGTGAAAATCTGTAGAACGTTGAAGTCTTGGGTTTAGCCTTGAATTAGGGACCTCAAGCTAGGTTACGGACACGGAGGCCTTTATTCCAGTTGAAGTTTTGAAAAGCTGTACCGCTCTGTGCTGCACTTGATTTGGTCTTAACAGATGGGTGTAACCTTTTACTCCTGCAGGCCACATGTGTGTGGGGGTCAGCAGTGCTGTTCGGGATGGGCTGTTGCACCTGGGACGAACCGCTGCATCAAGCGTAAGTGCCACTTTCTTTTATTCTGCCCTGTAGTTAGAGTAGGGCTTTTTTTATGATACATTATTTGATGGTCTCTGAGGTTGAAAAAATGTTGACCAGGTATTGCCAAGAGGATTGAACTCATGATGTTCAGAACTTTACACTTTTGCAAATAAAATGTGCTTCAAATGGTGCATTGAACAATGCCATAGAGAACCCACTTTTGGTTCTAGAAAGAACCATGTTTGTAATAGAGAATAGAAGAACCATATGAAGACCTAAATAACCTCACTTGCTGTAAAGGCCCTTCACACTCACACATACACTATATGGACAAAAGTATTGGGACACCTGCTCAATCATTTTGTCTTCTGAAATCAAGGACATTCAATAAGAGTTTATCCTGCTTATGTTGGAGTAACTGTCTTCACTGTCCATGAAAAGCTTTCTACTAGATTGTGGAGCATTGCTGTGATGATTTGATTGCATTCAGCAACAAGAGCATTAGTGCGGTCAGGATGTTGAATGATCAGTGACCACCCCACCTCATCCTCAACTCCCCAACTCATCCCAAAAGTATTGGATGGAGCACCATCTATTATTCCAGAGAACACAGTACCACTACTACACAGTTCAGTGCTGGGGGATGTTATACCCCTCAAGCCCACGTTGGGCATTAGGCAGGGTGGCAGTACTTCTACACAGGGACTAGTGCAATGAGGGCCTGAAGTTAAATGCTCTAATTAGAAGGGGTATCCATAAAAATTTGGACATATAGTGTACATCGCTATTACGAACATCGTTCTTCTATGGTATTGTTCAAAGCATCATTTGAACACCTTGGTTTTAAGAGTGTAGATAATCACGCCACTTGTTAATGAAACATGCAATTGGTCAGCATGGTTCTTTAAGTGGTCACAGTATTTTCATAAAACCAACCAATGCAGTTTATCATGATATCAACATCATCTTGCCCCCCCGAGCCACGGTCTCCCAGGCAGTGGACAGAGCGCCTAGTGCTCATTTCATACAGTAAAAGAATGTTTTCTCAGGCTCTGCATATAGAGAAGAAACCTGCTCTTGCAATTATTTTTGAATTACAGATGAAGGCTAGTTGTGCATGTTTCTTATCAACGTTATGAGACCACCGCTTTACTCAAACATCCTTCTGCATGCCTAAAGTCCCTGGAGTCGAGTGTGTACATCAGATTTGTAGAGGAAGGGATTTCATTTTCAGATTTAAATGGTTTCTATGCGCTGAAATCCTTTGTAATGTGTGCCTCATCCAGCCTCATCCATACTGTATAACATAACATGACTTCTCCACACTGTATACAGTATGTAACCAAGTGGATGTTTTGAAATATTACATAATTCCATAAACAGTGCTGTTAAGACACTGTCTTGCAAGGCAAAGTGGCATGCCTGCAAATGTACTGTTAGCTCAGGATTATGGTCCCAGAATAAGCCATGTTGGACGCCACATTGAGTTCCACACTGTGTTCATCTTAGGGCATGAATTACCAGCCCTCAGCATCTGGCTCACACAGCTCTCGTCTGTAGTGTAAAAAGAGCCCTGACACAGGCTCTTAATTATGGGTGTAGCTCCACTTTTTATTTGACCACAGCAATATTGGATACCTTAATTGCAGTGTAATTAAAAGCTAAAGGGCAGATAATGCAGTAGGAGGGGAGAATAATGATCCACTTTTTTAAAAGTGCAATTTCACCAGAATGTTAACAGCTTTCAAGTGTTGCTCTACTTTCTGTTTGTAATTGTGTCTTTGGCCTTTTAGAAAGCTTCTGACTGAACACTACAAGCTCTGGGAAAACGTGTAGTGTTACAGTACTGGCTGTACTGGACTGCCTCTGCTCTGTACTGTGATGTTTTGCTGGCTAAAGCTGGTGAGAAAGTTTCAGTACCAAAGCTTGATACTGGTGGATGTGGGTGTGGCCTATAGCAGACATGGGTGAGAGGTGCTAAAAGTGGGAATACTTACTGACCTCAACACTAACAATGAAGCACGGATGTTAAAAGCAGGCATGTTGAATGTAATTCATGTAATTAATGTAGTCAGCAGTAATCAGTCCAGATTCTATAGCACACATACTTACTAGCTCATAGATGCTTATAAGACTGACCACTGAGGTCTTGGAAATTGGATTCTGAATGACATGGAATTCTTTGATGGTAAGTAGTGTTGAAGGAATTCAGTTGGTACCATTGAAGTGCATACCATAGAGTTTTGATACCCAGCCCCAACCCTGATGGCATATAGTGATCAAACCCCTCCAAAATAAACCAGATGTCACTGATGTTGGACAGTTGTCTGTTAGCAGGGGTTGACTCTGTCCTGTGGTGTGTGAAACTGTGGACCAGCTGATTAGTACTGGTTAACATTTAACAGGTTTGTGTTGTTAAATTGATGTTTTAATGTTTAATGAGTTATGAATTAAAATTTATTTACTTGTTAGTTAATTAGACTGATGTGGAACAGACATTTGACACCATGGGACACTATACTACTGTTATATCGCCCAGTTTATTCTCTTTTAGCCTAAATAGAAAAAGGACTGGAATTGTTAATAATAAGTTAACTTTTCAGTAGTTTGGAGTCTATAAGGGGTAGAAAGGATCTGGGGTTGTCTATTTATATTATATGAATCTGAGATTATTAGTATGTGACTAGCAGATACATAAGTACAGTGAAGAACCTTAGTGGAAGACTATTTTAAATATTTAGGTGCTTTCAGCAATGATTGCTTTAAAAAAAGCATCTTGTTCATTTTATATTTACAGATTTATGTGTTGGGTAAATACAGGATTCAGAAGAGCTGTAAGCTTTACAAGCACAGCGTACATGCATGACTTTTTGTTTTTATTAATGATCAGCACTTATTGATTTATAGGTTTATATTATTTATAGGTTTTTCAGCCATAATCACAATAGTAGTAACAGTGATTCCAGACATGTTGGTTAATCTGAGGTCTGAAAGACCTAGAAAACGTTCACAGAGAACTGCTCAGGTCTCTGTGATTTGTATATATAATGTATTTTTCACAAAAACCAAAAAATAGCCAAAAATATTGTCTGTTTTATAAATATTATATTTCTGTTAAAACATTTCTCTGTTTTCTGAACAGAGATGTAAAAATGATTATTTGTATTTATGGTATTTTACTATTACAGGAACTGCATTCAGCCTTTAAGGAGGTTACAGTTGTTTATTGTCATGGTTTGACTCTGTTGACTGGTTTTCACTGTAAAGAGTAGCTATGCAGCATTCTTTTACACATTTTATAGATAGCAGTCAAACTTTAGACACCAAACACATTTTCACTGATTGGCTAAATTTGGGGACACGTATCATACACAGGTGCCAGTAAAGATGCACTCACAGAACTGTCATACGCATTTAAACAGCTTGGTGCTTGGAGGAAGCATGTTGGCTCTGAGCGAAATTAGCGCGAAATTATCTTCTCCAGAAAAACGTGAATGCATCAACTGGTAGTTTGCAGGATCGCTTTTTTATGTACATCTGGTCTCTTTTAGTTCTTGGCTCCTGGCCAGGTGGGACTGTACCCTACCATCAGCTGACTAAAGGCCAATTCTGGGGCCAGGGGCCAGGAGCTCAGGGCCAACACTAGCGCCATGGTTCCTGGCCTGGAAGACCTCACACTGGAGACCTCCACTGAGATGGAAGCTTCTTCATGTTACATGCACACACACTTAGCCACTGGTATGCATGCTGTTTCCCCTTACACACATACACTTAGCTCCAAATTCATATCGATATGTCTCAGGAATGTAAGACCAATCAAGAAATATGCATATTTGCACACACACACCCCCAGAGACTGGCAGCAAGTATGACTGTGGGGGGGATTAGAGTTGGAGGAAGGCAGGTCGCTAGAGAAAACATGCGCACAGTGGGGGAAAGCAAAGGAACAGACTGTCATCTGTGCCATTTGTGAAAACATTTTATGCTGGGATCGCTTCTTTACCTCCCAGAATTCCATACGAGGGAGCTGGACATGTGATATTAAAACTGTCAGTGGTGAGCTTTTTCCCATTAGGCCGGATCTGATGTCTAGAATTATGGTAGTAATTCTTGCTGTGACTGGTCTCTCGAACAGTGAGAACAGCGAGAGAGTGTTATGTAAAAAAACACAGACTTGCAGATGGGGCTGGTTTTGGATGGGGTCTGCACCTACGGAGGTCCAGTTTTGGGTGGTATAAACGAGTAATAGAAAGACCACTAAAAACAGATCTAATAAACCCTATTTCGTTGCTGCTGTGTAGGCACAGTGGTCCTTTAGTGCCTGTAATAATAATATGTAAGGGGCTGTCGCTGCTATTTTTGTATTTTTGCCCCATGGGATGTTCTCTCAAACTGCAATAGTGGAAGGAACTTTCTAGAATGAACCATCAACTTTGAATTACTAAGAATAATAATAAATACTCGGTGATCCATGCTGATTTTTTGCTGCTAGTATATTTCCAGTTCATTCAAATAATGTTTTATTATCTCAAATTGTACTTACTTGAAGAGTAATAATTAATAACAAGAAATCTCAAAAATCAAGTCATTATTATAGTCCAAATATAGAGAAAATGTCATTATTTTGGGATGAAAATCAAACTCTCAGCATAATGAATATATGTCAGAACATGGCTATACCGAGGGAAATTTATTTATTTATATATTTATATATATATATATATATATATATATATATATATATATATATATATTTTTTTTTTTTTTTTTTTTTATTAATGGAATTGTTCATTTCTCCATATGTGTGCAGTATGCATTATGCTACAAGCACACACTCTTAAACTACATGCGCCACAAATGATCTTTGATGATCTCAGCCCGGAGCCCCTATTCTATTTCCAGACAGTATATCCCTTAGAGTCGGGGTAACGAACTGCTGAGGTACACTTAATGCACTTAATGTAATTACACAAAGCATAACTGACATGGCTAGGCTAAGTAACACCTATTTAATAGTAGTTACCCTGTTATTGCATGTGTTGTTAATGTGTAATTGTTCATTTCTCCGTATGTGTGCAGTATGCAATATGCTACAATCACTACACTCCTAAACTTCATCCGCCACAAATGATCTTTGATGATCTCAGCCTGGAGCCCCTGTACTATTTCCAGGCAGTATATCCCCTTGAGCCAGGGTTAGCATTGCTGAGACTAATGCAGGTGGAAGAGTGATCATAATTATCCTCTTCGGCAGTTGGGCTGTGTCGAGAAAACATTCCGGATGTTTTACTCAATTTGCTGTAGTGATAAACACATCTGAGAAGTGCAAGAGCTTGTTGTTCTCTTCATTCCTTTTCAGTTTACAATCTGTGTGGTGAACAAACAAGTCCATTATGGCCAAATAGTTGAGGGTATGTTTATTTATTTTTTTCGCCTGTTTGTTTACTAGCACTTCACAACCCAGTCCAGTCCATCTGTTACTTTTATTGAAGGTCTCCATCGCAGGTGAGATTCTTCTGAATTCTTGTTTCTGTCCAGAGCAATTAAAACCAGGCCGAATTCCTGGGCCCACTGGCAATCACAACTGGTTACCTTTGCTTATAGGTATGTTAACTATAGGCAAAGATTAACAGCCTTAAAGCTTAAATGAGCAGGATTAGCTTTACCTGGCTGCAGTAATTTAACTGATCACTGACAAGATTAGTGATTTTAATCCAGTGTGAATCTGCAATCTGCAGTGATCATTCCTGAAGTGAACTGAATGGCCTTCTGTAACTGACTGAAACCTGGAGCTGGCTTAGTAACTGCAGTCCTGTTCAGAACAAGCTAACATGCTGATAAAATAACAGAAATATCATGCAAGGCCTCGCAAACTCTCCAAAATGGCAACTTTACAGGGCAAGTAAAAGCCCCGCTTTACTTTCATTGGAAGTTAGAGCATTTCTATTAAAATCTGCACACAATGCAGAGAACCGCCGGCAGATTTTATTACATCACAATTATGTTGAAAAGTGAAAACCGGCAAAATGGAGATGCAAGATTTTTGCAAGGCAGTAGCAATATGGCAGAACTAGCCCAGTTCTGGCTGTGCTTTTTAGAATACCGAGGTATTAGAGTAATTAGAGACTAATTTAGAACTCAGAACTCCACTCAGATCAATACTGTCTTCTGCTGTGCACAGACTGCAGCTCAGAAGACAGACCAGAGCCATATTCCAGCAGTGTATGATATCACGCTGCTCCACGTCAGCAAAACCATCACATGAAGCATCCAGCAGCTTCACTCCCCACATAGCTCATCACTGAGCACTCCACCCCTCTCTGAACTTTAATAGAATAACGGACTGAGCATATTAGTAAACTTCGTCTTCACTGACGTCTGCTGCATGGTAGAAAAGCCATATATCCACAACCTGAGGCTGATTAAACAATGCAGATTTATTTATTGAGTTATAATAAAGTCACTGAGGTGAGGAATGTCTAGTCTGGCCGGTCAGTTTATGATGTTTAAGGCCTTAATAATACATCTAAAGTTTTGCCAAGCAGCTTTACAAGCAAGTTTACTAGCATTACACTAGTGCTTACATGCTTACTGACATAGCAATGAGCATTCAGCACTGTCAAATTCCACCCCTTATTCAGTGAGAGCAAGGCTCCTGTTACTACGGTAGGTAGTGATGGATACCCATAGCTTATTCTGTTTAGAATTATCTGCAATCCTTCAGTGCAAAAACACACTTTGGCATGTTTCTTTCAGACAGCGTTACACCTTTCACACCATTCATCTTCATTAGCAGCATAACAGCATTAGCAGTTAGCCCTAAAGCAGGAAGAGAAGTTACTTTTCTTCTGCTGTCTTTGACCTGTCGGACCTCAGCAGGTAGCATAATAAAGTACCAGATATTCTTACTCACATTCTCCTTTTCTCTCACTTCAACCTTTTTCCAGTCACTGTCTCCTTTTGGCCCTTGCTCATCACTGGCCACGGAAACAAGACTTTCTTTAAAATCAGTTTGTGTACATTTTAGCCTCAAAATCCATCCGAAAGCTATAAAATCCCATTGGGTCTTTTATTATTTGTGTTATTTGTGTTTCTGATTCGTTCAGAGATGTGTGGTTCAACACCACAACACTGTGTTGGTTGCTTGCTGTACATGGTGGATGCGGGTCACCATCATAACTAGCTTTAGATTCTCTGACGTTTGTAAAGCCACTATTATTATCACCACTATTAACTATCTGTTGTATCTGGTTTGGTCATTTTTATCATTAATGTTTAAATAGTTCTGATCAGAGGAGGATGGGTCCCCCTTGTGAGTCTTGGTTCCTCCCAAGGTTTCGCCGTTGGCTTGCTCACTGGGGGTCTTTGATCCTTCATGTCTTACGTTATTTCTTTTTTTGTCTTTGTCTTTTATTAATTACTAATTATATAAAGCTGCTTTGTGACGACAACAGTTGTAGAAAGCTATACAAATAACTCTGACTTGACTTGACTTGACTAGCTAGGTCTCCCTCAATCACACTTTGTTACTATGGTAGGAAGGTGACACTTGGAGGAGAACAGTAATTACTAATTGTGTTATATCATCTCATAGACATCCATGTTGGCTAGCATCTCTATGACTAATGTGAGGAGAAGGAGGGTCATCGGTTCTCTTGGACTTCTGGCTATGCATGACTGTGGCATTGCCAGCAAATCTTATTCATGACTGGTATGGTTTCTGCCATAAATCAAGCTCTTGTTAGCCTAATTTTTGCTTTTGATTCGATGCGCCCATGTAGTAATTGTGGGCTGATGCTGAGTTCAATAAATGCTTCCTTAAATATGGTTTTGAAATATCAGTCAAATCTAAACGTAGGCCTGATGCTAATAAATAATGATTCCAAAATCATCGTAGATTATTAGTTTTTATATATTACGCAATATGTAAAGCACATCATGCATTATTATACAGATAAGCCCATTATTATATTAGTTTTGAATATAAACCACTATCAGGTATTATAATTTTCTAAATAACTGAGATTAGCAATATGAAACTACCCCAGAAAACAGCATACCTGCATTAAGCTCTCAATTGGGACCTGTCCAAGTTTGGATCATGACCTCATTGTGTGTATATTTGAGAGAGAGGGGCAGGGATGAAGCAAAGGGTAATTTTAACAGGTTCTACACACTTCACCATGTGTCTACCAGCTGGTTATGAATCAAGGACCTCAGTGCGTGAGTGCTTGAATCTGAGGTTCATGAGCAGTTCTGTCTGATGAAGAATGTCAGAACTGAATGAACTGCTGTGCTTAACACATGATTCCTCTTAGCTTGTTTAGAAGACTAAACATTTTGAAATACCCTGATTATTAAATATAGTGAAGAAAAATTGAGAAACACTGTGGGACACACTTCCCATACATGACCTATGGAAAGGCATTTAAAACAGGTTGGCCTCTCTTGTAAGCCTGTTGAGTTAAGACTGAGGTAATTTGCTACGCAGACAGTCATGGAGCCCTTTCAGTTCTTTACTAGACCTGGGTGAGTTAGCAGAGGGGTTACACAGTTCACAGCGCAGGGGCATAACTCTTTCTGACAGACTGGAGAGTTTTATGGGCCATCAGACAGAGCCTGAAATTAATACACACCATAGCAAGAGGCCATCGTTACCCTCTCCAGGCTGCTGACATGCTTTCAATTAGTTAGACAGACCAGGATTGCTGGTTTGTTACTCTCACTTCCAATCTGTGAGTTGGGTGATTATTTCACCAACGTTTTATGGATCAATATTCATGATTGGCAGCTTCAGTAATTTTGAGTTTATGATCACATGAAACAACGAATTCCGGCCCAGATTCTCACGGATTAGTTTCTTAATAAAGGTGCTGTTGTTTTACTCTAACCCTGAGAAACCTGCAGTAATGTAGAAAGATACTCTGTAGTCTGAGAACAGTGTCGTGTTTTGGCCGATGCTAATATTAGCTCATTTTGACTCTGCTTAACACTTCATTCACAACTGGATTCCTATTTGTGTTTATTATTTACAAATATTTATGTGCAGTGAAAGTCAAAGACAATTTAAATATAGACACATTGAGCTTGTTTTTACAATACTTCCTAAGTTTTCTGTTCATTTAATGACTATATCAATCCATTTAAAGTTGCCCTAGAAAGGCCCAGAAAACTGTAGTTGTCTTGTCATAAAGTGATATACCATTCAGTACATGGAAGTGACCCTAACCTCAGACATTTTTATCTGTTAGCAAAACAGATTTTAGAAGAATTAAACTTGCAGCATGGCAAAAGGGTTAAAAAGCTAATGCGAGCTGACTCAAAAAAGCACCTCTCAGAGAGGGGCCAACTGGCGGTGAAGCAAGCAGGTGGTAGGCTAAAAGCTAACTCTATTAGACCCTACGACAATCTCTTCAGCTAGCTAAAATCACACAGTGCAAACTGGACACTGAGAGGAAAGCAACACTATCTAGTAACTTGGAAAAATAATGCTAGGTTAGGTTATGCAGCTCCTGTGAGCCGTTGCAGTAACCAGCCAATCAAAACAGAGGTTATCTTTTTCGTGCCCACAAATCCTCCACAAAAGGGAGGGTTGTAAATAGACTTGTAAAACTGCGTTTGGGCAGGTAAGCGATTTTAACTCATGCCCTATAGTAGCCTTACAGTGCACAGTCAGTCATAAATGACTTAAATGTTTTTGGCTCATTTCCACATAGAGACTTCCCACTTTCTTACTGCATGTCGTTCCCTTGAGGTTCCTTGTTCCAGAGTTTTGGGTGTAACACAGCAGAGTCTGGTTTACACACCAGGCACAAATGATTAACCACACAGAAAGAGTTAGATAAACTAACTTCTGCCTCAGTGCATTTCATCACATGTCAGATTAATGTTCAGTTAATAGCAAGAGGTGAAAGGTTTGGTACCCGGTGTCATGGGTCAGATTGAGGTTACTGTAAGATTAGATTTCCTACAAGCATTAAGGGCAGCGTGGAGTTCCAATGATAAATTGAGGTCTTAGAGATTTTAGTGTTACAGAGTAACTGAAATAGTGGACTGAAACTCAAAATGAACCGGCGTTGTGAAATCCAATCACTGCTGTATTTTTGTTCGGTACACGGGGGAATGCAGCCCTCTTTGGGACAGATACTGTATGTAATCTCTTACTGTACCTTCCCCACCATGATTCATCTTTGTCATTCTGAATATCCAACAGCTGTTCATGAGATTTTAACCCCCTGAACCTTATTCTTATGACTCACTGCTAAAACTGTGAAGCTAACATGTAAGTGATGTAGAAAGGAGAGCGAGGAATACCCATATATGTGCTCCGACAGTTAAAAGAGGCCCTAAAACAACTGTAGTAGTTTTCTTGGCCTACTTAAATAGTAAGATTTTGGTACATGGAACTGAAATGCCGTGAACCTCAAACCCCTGATGTCCCCTCCTTCAAAAGAAAGTCCGACATAACCAAAACAGAGCTTGAAAATCAAGCCATTTACAAAACTCCAAAACTATGTTGTCACAGTTTTGACTCATATTTACGCCCCCAAACCTTTTTATAAACCCAGCCCACCAGTGAAACTCCCAGTAAAAGCTGGCAAAAACTGTAAAATTCAACTTCAACTTCGGGAGTCTACGTAATTTTTTTTAGCAGAACGAGAGGGGAAGTAAACAGGAATCCGTGCTAAACTAAAAGTTAATGTTAGCCGACTAACTTTTGCCATCTCTTCTCTCCATTGTCCACTCCCTCAAACTACCTCAGCTGAACCACATCAGAAGAGAAAGCACCGACTTCTTTTTACCAGTTACCTTCCCAGAAATCCAGACCCTGTAAGCGAGTGGGGGCAAGGCTAAAAGCTAACCAGTTACAATCTCTTTAGCTTGCTAACAGCACATCATGCTGAGAGGATACAACGACCTCAACACTAAGAATCTTTACAGTGTTTTTATAGTAATGCGAGCCTTCTGCAGTGCTGTAAACCAGCCAATAAAAGAGCTTATCATTTTTCCCCAAGACCTCTGTAAAAGGAAAATCAGCATGTTTTATTCTGAAGCATAATAACAGGGTTGTAAATAGTTACATGGCATTTAACTATTGTTTTACGACATTTTAGCTTTTTTTGCTCAAATCAGGTAAGGTGCATGTATCTGTCACTGTACTATGCACAGTAAAATGTGTCCTCCGCATTTTACCCATCTGTGGTAGGGAACACACACACTAGTGAACTAGGGGCAGCCAACTCCAGCGCCTAGGGAGCAGAGAGGGTGAAGGGCCTTGCTCAAGGGCCCAACAGTGGCAGCTTGCTGAGCCCGGGTATCAAACCCACATTCCTGTCATCAAGAGCCCGGAGCTCTAACCGCTGAGCCACCACTGCCCCCTACATACCAAATTACTAAAAGTACTCAATAAATGCATTCTTTGGCAAAATAATAATAATTGTTTTAGTAATTATGATGGTATGTATTAAAGTTGCTTTATTGTTTCTCTCATGAATCCACTGGCACACACTTTCTAGTTATTCTCTAATGAAGAACATGCCTTTCCCAAACTTCGGAATGCTTGGTCTTCTGATGGTTCTTGACAGCATTGTCAGTACTCTTGGTGAAAGCAAGTATTTTCATGATGAGTGTCCTTTAAAAAAAAAAGAAGGAAATCCATTCAGTTCAAGTAAAAGCTGAAACCACATGGGCTGGGCTGGTAACTGTTTCTGGTGACTGTATTTACTGAGAAAACACGCTTAGGTTACATCAGCTCAGGTTTCATGGTGATTGAAAACCTTTGAGCCACAATGAAGCAACGGCCATGCATTGAAGGAGCTGTCAAACCCCTCTCCCCCCTCTTTCATTACCTGTGGCTCTTTACTTGAAACATATATTATATGTTTAATTGCCTGTTCCTTCTGAGGAGTCAATGTTGAATTAACCCTGGACCCAGAAAGGAAACAGAAGGATTTCATTTTTACATGTGCTTGGGGCTTTAAGTGCTGTAGGTGAAACTGTGGGCTTTGTTTGACCTAGGTCAGTTGGGTATAGGGTAAAAGTTATGAATTGTGATGGGACAGTGAATTTTATTATTTTCAGGGTTTGTAACATTGTCATTGGCAGCCCATTGTGATACAGTGTAAACTCAAGCCAACCTAAAATAATAGGGTAACTGATTGTGGGACATTTTTTCAGTGAACTCAGCTTAGTTTAGTCAACAGTTCTCCTGACTCACATTTTAAACTCTGCATCTCAGTTTAGTCAACAATACATATTATGTTGAGCCTCACAGAAGTAAAAACATAAGTAAATGAGCTGCAGCTGGAATTGATTTAATATTGTAGAGGATGTTTTGTTTGTTAGCAATCCTGGTCTTCCTATTTTCAGACTCCTAACCAAGAGGTGCTGTGAGGTTGACATGATTTGAACTTGATTTGAACTTTTCCTGTCTCTTGACAAGCAGGCAGTTAGACAGTTGTACCACTGAGCTGTAGAACCATCTACATTTCTATGTCCAAGAAAGAACAGAAAGATAAATTTACTCAGAACTGGGTTAATTTCACAGCTCTAGACCGGCCCTACAGTCTAACTGCTCATCCTGAATAGCGCTCCGCTGTCAAAAGCCTCTCTGGGGGCATCATGTGATAAGGGAGGTTCTAACCTGTAGATGGAAATAAACAATAAACAAATTGAAGGGGAGGAACCACATACAAAACCTCTTATACAGTATTTGAGCAATATAGTGTTTTTGAGGCTTAACTGAGTGTGTATTGTTGACCAAACTGAAAAGCAGGACTAACAAATGTGAGTTAGGAAGAGTTGTGACCTGGCCTGATTTTAATTTAATTCAGTCTGACAGGTGTTCTGTGATTGAAAACATGACCTCAAACATGATATTAAACACTTATAACACATATTGAGGAAAACAGTTGGGCCATGATATTTTTACAAGGCCCACAGACACAGCTCATAGTTTTCTAGTCCAGACTCCTTCCCTTGTGTCTAACTGGGGTGATTGTTACACTAATGATGGGCCTCCTAATTTAAAGATTGCCATCTCTCAATTCCTCTATGACCCTATAAGTTTAATAAACCATGCTTTTTATCAGGCCATTCATACTGTTCTCTCTTTGGAAGAGTGGATACTCTGAATGACCTTAAAAACAAGCAGCACACTTGTTTTACTTGACCCTATTAGCCTTTATCCACTATTGATGGTAGCCTCTGTTCTTTTAGATGCCCTTAGATGCCCCTATTTCCATAAGAAAACAAAAATGAAATAATGAAATAAAAAGAAATAATGGTGGCCACCAGGAAGCATGCCACCCACTCCACTGATTAGCATGCCATTACATCGTAAATGAGAAGAAACAGAGTGGGAGTCTGCATCATGTTCACTCTTTGGACCACTGCATCTCTTTTCTTCTCCACCCATGACTGGACTCTGTGTCCCCACAATAATTATTATGACAGTGGCTATGCAGAGAATGTCTCCCGTTTAATTTTTCCTTTGCAATTTTTTGTTTTTTATTAAACCCCAATACGACAATTAAAGCACATTTTTGTCAAATGAAAGGAATGTGAAGCAATTAGTTTTAATGATGTGCAAGACAAATCAGCACGACAGCAATTAATGCAACGTTATTAGGCCGAGCTGGGCGTGGAGTCCCCCTCACAAAGGGGTGACGGTGCAGTAAAGCTATACTAAAAACCCTACAGTCAGACCAGAAGACTTATGGTATCCATATGCTTATGGTATCTGACTGGAATGCTCATGGAACCTTTTTTTAGTCATATGATTTAAGGTTCTGGGTGGAGGAGGGACATGTGGGCGTTTTCTAGACCTGTGTCTGTGCAGAACGCCACATTGTTAACCCTTTGTGTATTGCATTTGGCAAAGGGCTTTAAGGGCTGGTATTGTGCATTATTTTTTCCTTTCTTTCTGAGGCCCAGTTATGATTTAATGTATATGTTTATTTGTTGTGGTTTATCTGTGTGGGTTCTTAAATTGAAAAAGCTTCATTTAAAAAGCAGTCCAGGATGAAACACTTCTCATTTCTATTTCCTCAGATTGACTTCAACATAGTTGGACAGAGTTAATCTGCTGGAGGCCGAATGGTCGAATATATACAAAAAATATTACAAAAACAATGACTTCAACACAGCCTTTTAAAAATGTTGACACTGTCAAATTTTTATTTAACAAAGGTGCAGTAAAGTCTGTTTTTCTTCCTGATATGGAGCTCAGATATAACTGGTTTAGTAAAAGAGGTATGTTTATTCTGAAGTTTGGAGAATGTGTTCAGATAGGACATATCAAACAAGTTGAAATCATGTGGATGAAAACTTCCCAAATCCAACCTACGTCTAAATGTATTTCCAAAAATATATTTCAAAATAATTAAGGCTCCTCTGACGTTCATTTAACTGCATACAGATACTAGGCCAGATGTCTAGCTGGACAGTATTTACAGTACAGATCTTATTTTATCCCCTTCTGGAGACACACGTTTACATATACAGAAGTTACTACAACTTCTACACGTTCTACAGTAAATATTTCATTTCTTTTCCAGCTGTTAAAACTGTCTTCTTTATATAGAACTGAACGTACCATAAAGCAAAGGAATGCCTTCTGGCTTTGGGCCCTTTTTAACCATGAATGTGTACATAGAAGTGTAGACTGAATTAAACAGCTTCCTAAATACATGCTGTCGAATCTTACCAAGGTCCAAATGCTTGATTATACAAATACTACTATGGACAATGTTAAATAAAACAGTGCATGAATTGTGGCTTAAACACAGTAGTAGAATGTCACTAAAATACACTTGAGCAGTCTGAACTGTGGTCTGAAACAAAAGTGACATTATAGTGAGACATCAACAAATGGCAAAAATGGATCATCCATTTTAACAGCGGATCACAATAAGTAATCATGCTGTTGGGTTGTTAGAGCCTTTCTACAGCTGAATTACACTGGTGAAACATAGAAGAGCTGCACATTGTATAGTGTGCTAATCTCATGATTAAATTTGTACATGCAGATGGGCTCACTAGACAAAAATGTAAATTTACACAAAATAACAATTGTGATACAGATCCAGTTATGACGTGACAAACTTCCATAATGAGATGAAGTGCAGCACAGCTGCACAACCGAATTCAACCTATCCATGAACACACACACTTACACTAATGATTACGGCAGTGATAACATCTAAAGGAGTCGGCAGCAATTGGGCTTTAGATGCCTTGCTTAAGTGCCCAGTGGTACTAAAGCCATTGATGCCAGTCGTAGGGATTGAACCAGCAACCCTCCTGTCTTATATAGCCCCCTTTTCTAATATTTAGGCCACAGTTGCCCCTAACTGACTACCAGCTGAGAGTTGGGAAGTTGGGGGTGAGGTCGAATTGCGATTATCCAACATCCTGATCTCACTAACTAGCTCTTGTCGCAGAATGCATTCAGAACCTCACAGAAATGCTCCAAAAAGTTACTCCAAAACTTTTATAAATATCCTTGATTTCAGAAAAAACTAAATGAGCAGGTGTCCCAATACTTTTGTCTACATAATGTATGTATGTATGTATGTATGTAGAGTGATATGTTTTATTGATAGAGCCAATGGAACATAGCTAACTGCAATCATTCTTTAAAAAATAATAATTAATTAAATGAAGGGAAGGTAAAGTGAAAGTGAAAACTGTGCAAACTTGTGCAAAATAGGACAGATTTCCAATAAAACTCAGGTTAGCGATATCGCCGTAGTGCGGAAAAGGCCTAGGGATCATGTGACGACACCTCTTCATTTTGCTATCCATTACAGGGTTCAAGGACTGCATCACAATAACAGGAAACACAGCGGTTCACCCAGTCAGTGGGCTGTGTAGGCACTCTGCCCCTGAGGTCTCTGCCAGAATAGCCAGAGGAAGCTCCTCTGCTTGTAATCTGTCAGTGTCCCCAGCATCTGTGTCAATAGCATTCCTGCACTGTTGACAGAACGCTGCTGTTTGCTTTAACTGCCAGAGAGCGGCGGCCTGATTTACTGTTTGAGGACAATGCCATAAATTCTGGGCTGCCCCTCCAGTACATACAGCAGTGTCACAAGACGGAGAGGCTTGTTTGGTTTGTATGGCATGCCACAGGCCCCACTGGATGCTACTGAAGTAGGCAGGCGGGCCGCTCGCAGGGGGACGCGGATTGTTTTTCACTCGGCCGTGACCATGAAGTTGCCTCACACCGACTGTGTTCGCAGACAATTGATAAATATTGCTTGTCCATCAATCACGAATTGTGGAGAGGGTAGCGTATCTGGACAGAGTCTGGTTTATTTAGCAAACATAAGAGCTTTGTGTATCCAGTGTGAGGTAGAATGAAGTATTTACTGTTGGATTTGACTTGATGTTTTGAAATCTCTTCACATCAGTGATTTCATCACTGTACATTTCTGTTGGCTTTGATGAAGTCTGTCTCGGAGAATGATTGAAAGGCATCGTTCTTTTTAGGGGTTGTTCGATTTGGTGATATTGCAGTGATAAAATGGATGTACACAAGAAATTCAATGACTGTAAGCTTTCAATAAAAAAAGAATGAGTTATTGTTCATCATTAAATATATACTATCAACCTGCGATAGTACTGTTTTAAAGGAGCATTAGTCATTATTCAAGCTTAAATAAATTTGTTAGTTGACTGTTTCCCTTTTTCTTCCAGTTTGGTACTGGCCATTTAACCCACCCAGTAGAGCAATAGCTCCTAATCCCAGGAGGGTAAGAACTCAACACCTCTTTTTCGAACTGCCACCGATGTGGCATTGCCAGGCAGCCGACACCCTCGGAAGAAAGCACTGGGTCCCCATTACAACAGAGCACAGCCAGTTGTGCTCTCTTCGACTCTGGACGCTGATGGCAAAACAGCATGGCTCGAGATTCGATCTTGCAACTCCTGAGCCATAGTAGTACCACATTAGCGTCACTCGTAGCGCATAGGTGTTAGCAATATACCCTGATATGTGGTGCTGCCCAACTACAAAATGTAGCTTCTAAAAGTGAAATTATAAACCTATAAACATGCAGAATTCGGCTCATAACGATTAGGACTGTATTTAACCACATAAATGTGATTAGAAATTTGACGGAAAGCCATGAGTGTGTTTAAAATAAATAAATAATTTTGTCACTATCAAAACAATGTCGCCATCAGAGATATTTTCATCATAGCTCCATATCGATTCATCCACTGACACCATTGTGTTTTTTCCCTGTAGCGGATTGTCAGCCCCCCTGTCAGAACCGTGGCTCCTGCAGCCGTCCCCACACCTGTGTGTGCCGCTCTGGCTTCCAGGGAGCGCGCTGTGAGGAGGTGGCCCCGGAACAAGTCTATATTCGGACCGGGACGTCCAGAGTGTTGACGCCTGTCCGGCCTGGCAGTGAGTCCTCCCAGCGGCAGCCTAGCCGTCGCCGTCCCACCGAGAGACAAGCAATCGACACAAACACCAGAACCCACACACCCAAACCTCAGACCACCAGACTGCCCCATTCACCTGTGTAAGTCTCTCAACACCTGTACACCTGAAAATACAGCACAGCAATAACTCACCTTCTCTCCTGAATAGATTAAATAACCTGCATCATATCCCCACAAAAGAAAATAGGTTGACGTGGTGTCTAATCAAGTTTCAGATCATCTCATTCATATCTAGTTTCTGTATGAAATTAAGCTGCAAGCAGTCATATTTGTGATATCATGAAAACCAAAAGTTATGTATCTATGCCCACTTTGTCAACAGCAGTTTTCATAAACTTATATTGAAGTTTAAGCAGTGTTTCGGTAGGCCTGTTGTTGAAAAGAAACAACAATTAGATTTTCAATGATAAGATTTTAAGTTTTTGGTGGGTTTTATGAATCAAAACTATTTCATTTTTAAATTTTCCAAATTACAATGAAAAAGGTTTGTCTTGTTACTGTGCCTTTAATAGTCAGAAATGTAAACGTCTTGTAGTTCACTCTCCTATTTTAGGCCTGTGAAAAATACATATTTTTCACTGGACAGCAACAAATGGATACTGCCTACAACAAATGCTTACTTCCATATTGCCCATCGTGTTTACTTGCATGTTGGTTTACATAAAAAATAGTTATCATGACAGGCCATGTTTAAGACCAGATTGTTTATTAAATGAGGCCTAAAATAGGAGAGTGAACTACAAGACGTTTACATTTGTGACTATTAAAGGCACAGTAACAAGACAAACCATTTTCATTGTAATTTGGAAAATTATCATTTAAAAATGAAATAGTTTTGATTCATAAAACTCACCAAAAACTTAAAATCTTATCATTGAAAATCTAATTGTTGTTCCTTTTCAACAAAGTATTTAGATAATAAACATACATGGAATATATGAAATTGCTGCTGCACAAAAACCTTGTTTTTTTTTGTTTTTTTTTACACAATGTGGATCTGGTAGCTGTTCTTTATGTAGTGACAAAATTTCATGAAAAATGTATATATATATATTATGAAATAAGCAAACCTTTCATGAGGGGTCATGAGGTTTAGCTTTTGCTAAACACTGTGGCTAGTTATTTGGCACATTTTTGCCTGTGGAAAAGACTTATTATTACCCTAAAGTATTATCATCAGGATTGTGTTTCCTTCGCATGGTCAATTGGATGTAAATGGTCTTTTTTAAGTCCCCGAACATAATCCAGAATGGCACATTAGAGAATACAGTCATTTTTGTTCAACTTCTGCTAGAACGATTTCAATAGATATTCCACATATCACTTTATTACCACTCTCAGATCATGACAGAAACTTTACTTTTGAGATGACAAGCATATGTGACCAGGGTAATTCACTGCAATTATATAAAATGCTCCCAAAAACCACCACCAGCTATTTGGCCAGGCAATGTATACTATATGTTCTTGGATCCATCAGTAACATGTTATTACTGCATATATTTTCGTTGACGTTAGTTATAGCTTTAGACGTATATCAAGACAGATGACAGGAGCTCAGGTTTAATATGTTTTGAAAAGGGAGCACAGTATAAACACCAAACCCCCTGCCATTTATGAATATGTTCTCTTGGGGGGGGGGGGGGGGGGGGGGCTTGGAGGACCCCTGGTTGAGGGAAACACAAAACAAAACATGTAAAACTAAGGAAAAACAACATGGGTGTGATCTGCAAGAGACGAAAGATGTGGTAACTCTTGCCATGTGCAGCAAAAATAGTCCAGTGATTTGGAATGAATAATGTATTTTCTTTTGGCTTTATGTAACACCATAAAAATTCAATTTGGTCCATGAGTCATTGGACTATACTAACAATGACTACTGGTGGAAATAGCGTGACAGATTGAAGCAGCGCTGCGTGCCTCCCCTTACAACACATTCAGTAACTCCTAAACTCCTTTGCCTTTGACAGCAATCCATGTTTGCCATATTCATTTCCAAACTAGTTCTCAGTGAGGAACCTGCAAGCAGTATAGTTCTGAACGTTGCTGTTTGCCTAAGCATCCTTTGATTTTTCTGTCCCGTGCCAGCGCCTTTGATTGGGCCTTTGTTATGCCTTGAACCAAATCCATGTTAGATGCTGAAAGCATGAACCTTTCTGGCAGTAGAAAAACCTCATTGGACGCTGAGTATATACAAGCCAGGCTTTATCTTGTCACTCTGCTCTCCATGGTCATTTTAATTGCAGTGTCTTTCTAATCCCTGAAGGGTGTTTTAAGTGCTGTCTTAGCCAATATGAGGTATTTGTAATACCTCAGCAAAGCTCTGTAATACATCTGATTTTACTAGACATTTTAGAAGTGATGCTTCAGCCTTGCTCAAGCTTTTAATGGGTAACGTCACACTACTTTCGGCATGGTGTCACAAGAGTGTATTTTATCCAGTGTTTAGCAGAGCACCTTGGATATGTTTGTATCTTCAGTATTCTCTCCACATGCTGTTTTCCAAAGAGAAGCTTTGTTTTGTAATTAATCCAAGGCTTCTGTCTAAAGTGCACAGTTGCCATGCACATGTCTGCTTTGATACGAGCTCAGTGAACATTTTTGAAGTCTGAATCAGGGGCCTGCCACCAGTAGAAAGTGAGCCCTTGTGTTTTTTAATGTTATGAGAGCCAGACGCAGGACCTGAGTCGTACATTCTGGGGGGATGAGTGGCCAGAGCACCCTCGCTGACTAATTCTCCTGAAAACAGGTGTTGCTGATCTGCGTATAAGCCACTACTCTACAGAGAAAGTGAAAGACATGTTTGTAAAGTATAATTACATGTTCTCATGGTGGTCTAAGTAGGCTGTGTTAACCCCTTAAACCGCAGGCCTATTATTCAGTTATTTATCTTAAGATTTACGGGCGGCACGGTGGCGCCCCAGGTACTGCCTGTGTCGCACAGCTCCTGGGGCCTGGGGTTGTAGGTCCAATCCATGTTCCAGTCAGTGTCTCTGAGGAATTTGACGTATTCTCCCTGTGCCCCCCACCCCTGTAGTTTTTAATCAAGGGTATTGGAAAGGAGTTTCTCCTGCTTTTGTTGGAGTAACTGTCTCTACTCTCCAGAGAGGGCACAAGAGCCAGTTAGTCACATCAGAATGTTGGATGATTATCACCCCACCTCAACTTCAACTCATCCCAAAAGTATTGGATGGAGCACCATCCGTCATCCCAGAGAACACAGTTCCACCGCTCCACAGCTCAATGCTGGGGGGCTTTATACCCATCTAGCTGCCGCCTGGCATTAGGCATGGAACAAATAGGGTCATGTTTATGGTCATGTTTATCTTCTCCAAAGAGAATTCTTCTCTACAAGGCTAGGCAAGATGTGTGTGTCATTTTACACACCTGTGTCAGCAATGGGTTCAACTTAAAGCAGCTGAAAGCATTCATTATAAGGAGTGTCCACAAAGGGGTATAGTTCTTTAGGGTACCAAAGTTGTTCTTCTTTGATATCACTCAAAGAACCATTTGAAGCACCCTTAGTTTTGAAGACCTTTATAAAGGTCTGCTTGTCCGGTGTTTCCTCTGAAATGTGATGTTTGGCCACCCCTACCCTTCTGGAAAGGCTTCACACTAGATGTTGGAACATTCGTTTTGGATCATAAACAACATGCCTGCTCGTCCCTGATGTATTGGACGGAGATCTGGAGATTTGATGGAGATCCATCAATATAGAGAATGCAGTTCCATGGCTCCACAGCCCAGTACTGAGGGGTTTCATTACCCTCTAAACAAGGGCTGGCATTGGAGATGGAGAACTAATGGCTAATGTATGGCTGCTCTAGAGCCTCCCACTCTATCATCAGTGCTTTCTATGAAGCCTGTATAAGCATTGTGTGCATGCACTTACCTATCTGTCTGCAGTTGGTGCACCTAAAAGTAGCTGAATGCACTAATTATATGTGCCTGAATACTTTTGGACATGTAGTTTCTTAGTCAGTAACTACCATTATATATATATATATATATATATATATATATATATATATATATAAGTTTATATAATCATTAAAGTCTATAGGGATCTTTGTGGTTTGAGACGTTAGGGTCTTACATTCTAAAGGATATGTCAAATTTAGGTCAGATGGCTTATTCACCGAAGACTATGTCGAATCCCACTGCGTATTAAAACACGTTTCCCTGGCAGTCGAGTCCAGAAGTGAACAGGCTGTCCTTAGGGAACAGTAAGTCTGAGTCTTTGTCTCAGATATCAGACCATACTTCAGCACTGCTGTTGTACTCGCCAGCAGTGCCGGAGCAATATGAGGTCAGCGCCAAAGAGCTAAGTGGTGCCAATCCCACATTAACAAGTGTGGAGAGCTGCCTCCGTGCGGATTAAAATGTCCTGCTGGTTTTACCCCCTCTTTTCTCCATCCTCTTCCTCAGCTCCATCTGGTAAAGTCACCTCAAACAACCTGCTCCAGACTGTTTGTAAGAGTTAACCTTCTCAGAACTTTCCATAAGTCACCTCATTTTACCTCAGTCAACTCAACTCAACTGAGTTAGCTCAATTAACCTGCTAAGAACCTTCAAATCAATCGGCCTATCGAGAGCTCTTCTTGAAAGCCACCGTCAGCCCTTCTGAGAAGTCTTCATGGAAGTTGACTGAATCAGCCTCGTCAAAATATGTCATATGAGCTTTACCCAGTGCCCGTTAGCAGTGCTGTCCAGTTCTTTCCTGTGTTTTTGGAGCACAAAGGTGTGAGGTATGTCTGGTGTCCTGCGTCTGGGAAAAAGATTGGAGACATTCACGCCAGCATGTAACACCTTCTCGCTGCCGTTGCCTGTGCTTCTGTTTGATCTGCTATGAGAGGCTGCTAAAAAAATTGTTTGTACTGTATAGGACCCAAGAGGTGTCTTGGCTAAGGGTCAGTAGAGCCGGACATAGTGAAAGGCTTAAGAGGTTGTCTGGCTGTGCTGTGTCTAGCTGTCTGAGTCCAGACGGCCTACTCCGATCTTCATGCCGCTGCCAGTTGGCCTCCTGCTGTAATGAAATCACTATTTGTGAACTGTCAGCGGAGCGGCATATGGTGGAAGTGCGCTATCTCACTGCTGTGTTTTTAAGGGAGTGGTTTGTCACTAGTGAATATGGGGCTAGCTCCATTAAACCAAAGAGTTTTCCTATGCAGGACCAAGATATTCAGCTTGCTCCAAATGGGAGCATGACGTTGAAATTAAGGGTTTTGAAAAGATAAGTTATATTATAATAATACACTAACAATCATAATATGCACACTGTGTAGTGTAATATGCATGGATAAGTCATGAACCAGAAAAGGACTGCCCTAAAAATAGACTTATTGTTTATACAGCAGGTCTCAAACCGCCATTTTTCCATCATTAGGACACCTGCTGTTCTCATATTAGGCCCTCAACTGTGAAGCAGATGGAAGGAATATAATGTTGCTCCAAGAAATGGGATAAAAAGATCAGCAAAAAAGCCCCCTTTGCTGATCACACACTCTCAGTTGTGAGCTTGTGCTATTCTTGTACCTACTGACTATTTTATCGAGTATGCTGTACCATATAGATGTACTGACCTGTTTGCCCCATTATTATTATTTTTTTTAAAGGGACCACCGTAGGACCACCACTGACCAAACGCTACTTGGGTGATGGTTGTCTCACCCTGCTTCCTCTTTAGAAACCTCCCACTGTTTATCCAGAATCCAAAGGTCATAAAAACATGCTCACAAACCTTTAAATAAGGGCTTCCTATGACCAGAACCAAATAAATAACTGGCTCCTCTAGCCCCTCTGTGCACTATAGCTGTACTTTTAACTGTGCAGTTGCCTTCAGGCTTAACTTTGTGTGGGTTAGAGCCAAATGTAAATGTCTTTGGGATACACATACACACAACCACACATCTTCAGACTAAACAATCTATAAGCCTCTCTCATTCCACAGTGTCCCAGCGGTCAGGAACAGCTGGTCAGTTGTGGCGAACAGGCTGGGCACCGGAGCCCTCCTTTGGCTTCGGCTTCCGTCTGCTCTAACATCAGGGCTCTGCGGGAAAGTGGCGAGGTGTGCTGCCTCAGGAAGCTCGTGCAGCATGTGCTTTCAGTGCTGCAAAAGGTGCTGTCTGTCACCGGCCAGCTCTTACATAATGCTAGATGGATAATGGTGCGCTTGGCGTTGGGGCTGTTTTGGAGGAAGCGCTGTCTTGCTGAACTGGGGTAACCTAGCTCTTGGAAAGTCTTGAAAACAGACTGAAAGCACAAGGTTCATATTAAAATGTAAAATGCAGCAGAGCTTTAAGTTCTTCTTGGCTCTTCCCCCTGAAATTGGCCACAACTTATTACATATTCCAGATCACTACTGGAACTCAAATCATATTGTGTTAAAGCATAATATCTGAACTGGTATAGACTGGTGCTCATAAAATAACATTGGGCAGATATTAGATTTGACCAGTATTTCAAACCGATATTTGATGACACTTTTATTGCACTGGAAAAAATCTCTGTAATGCTCATCCAGACAGATGCAATCCTAATTTCTGCATTAGATACATTTCACTGTTTTCATGAACAGATATGTACATTAAAAATACTGCCTATCACCATTTGGTTTGTTAGAAAATATTGATATATCGCTATGTTGAAAAATTATGCTTTGCAATACTAAAAAAAAATATTTCTTAATTGAACTACATGTCCAAATGTTTGTGGACACCCCTTCTAATTAATACTTTCAGCTCACTTTAAGTTTCACCCATTGCTGACAAAGATGCACATGTAGACACAGATTGTCTAGCCCCTATAGAACAGAACTGCCAATAGAATAGGGCTCTCTGGGGCAGCATGGAGCTGTGGAGCAGTGGAACTGTTTTCTCTGGAATGGTGGCTGGTGCTTTATCCAATACTTTTGGAATAAGTTTGGGAATGAGGTGTGGTGGTGATCATCCAACATGCTGACCTCACTAACACTCCTGTCACTGAATGCAATGCAATCCTCACAGCAATGCTCCAAAATCTAGTAGAAAGCCTTCCCCGATGGACAGTAGAGACAGTTACTCCAACAAAAGCAGGATAGTCTTTTTTTTAAACCCTTGATTTAGGAAGAAACATTGAAGGAGCAGGTGTCCCAATACTTTTGTCCATATAGTGTTATGTGCTGTGTTTAAACCCTGACTGCTATATAGCAGTGTTGTACTCTGACTTGAGATCCTACTGTTTTTATTGAATAAAAAAGTCAAAGTTTTCATACCGACAGTTTTCCTAAATTTTTTTTAAAAACAGTATTGCAGTATATTGCAGAATATTATATAACAGGTAAACCAGATGTCAGTGCACTTCTCCATGTGTTAATGTAACAGTGGTTATGGTGTGTATCTTCTGCATTCTTACACAGCAGACGAAATATTCACATTTGGCCATTGTTTGAGGTCAACTGAGCCATACCGCTGACGGAGAGAGTAAGAGCTTAATGATGATTTCCCTGGTACTCGCTCTTAGTCATAGCATACACACTTGTTGCTGTATGACTAAACCCTGACCTAAGGCTTCCTCAGACACCAGAACTCTTCCTCTGAGGAAATTTGAGGTTTCTGTGGGCGTTTTAAAAGCATTAACCAAGACCAAGCATTGCTTTTATTGTAACCTCAACTCTAAATATAGGTCTGCGGAACAGCTGCCAGTGATGACCAGTGTTATTTGTTGTAGAAGCATAAGTGTTGATATGAAGAGGTAGTGGTAATACCATATGGGCTAGTAGCAGACTAGCAGCAGGAGTAGAAAATTTAGAGCTGGGTTTATACACACCAGAATCGAGGCTTTTCTGCAACATGACCAAAGCCAAGCATAAGAATAATTACCATAAAACTACACAGATGAGCCCAAACACTCACAGATTAAGTGACCAGTGTTGATTTTCTCATAACAGCTGCCCATGTCCAGGCCTGGGATTGTATGTTATTATTATACTATTTGCTTGCTCAGGCCTGAAGACCTGAGTGACTTTGATAAGCTGAACAAGCCTGTCATTTTAGAGATGCTTCAATCCGGTTATCTGTTAGAATTCAACCCCGCCAAATGACAGGGTTGCAGCATCTCCATAACAGCAAGGCTTGTGGGGTGCCCCTGACCAGCAGTGGTGAGTAACTGACAATGGCTCTGAGGAAAACCAGGGTATTGGGTACACAATGTTCATTAATGCACAAGGGCAATGAGAACTATTCTATTTGAACTGACAGAAAGGCTATTGTGGCACAAGTCCATTTGCAGCAATCCTATGGAGGTCCTATGAGTCCTGTATTCTTTCACATCACGCAGATGGCAAGTAGGTCCCCCTTGTAACTTACAGGACAACTTAAAGCATCTGCTGCTAACGTCTTGATGCCAGACACGACAGGGCACCTTCAGACGTCTAGTGGAGTGAGCTGTTTTGACATTGCACACTATGTAAGGCAGGTGGTCAGAATGTTGTGAAATGAAAATATAGTCTACCTGTGGTAAAAACAGAGAGACAACCCTGTCCACTATGTTCGAAGGTGGCGCTGTCCACTGGTTTGATGCCAAAGTCAGGGCCAGGACGTCTAGCTGATTTGACTGCTGATTAGTTTATTTACTGTGTAAACAAGAAACTGTGAAAAGTGCCAAATGGTGTATGAGGGCGTTAGTACTGCAACAGACCTCCTGATTGAATACATCCTGAATATAGGTACTGTAATCAACATAAAACAACCCCCACCCTCCCAAATACAGAGTCTAACAATATAATGCACTGTGGAAAAGTTTAGGAATCCTTGAATCTGGTTATGTAACAGACATATGTCTACTGCTTTACCCTCTATATATATCTGAGCAGTAAGAGTTCCTTTGTTCAAAACACATTAGAATACATTCAAATAAACAATACATTGCTTTACCATGACCTGAGATCATCTCAGTCCAGAATTTATTGTTACCATCCAATGCCCAGTTTATCTAATCAGTCCTTCATTAAAGTAAATCAGATGAACTGCTGGTGGAGCTAAACATATCCATACAGGGGCTGGAGTTCACAAAGAGTTCACTGTGTTCTTCTAACAGGCACACACTATATGTCCAAATGTTTGTGGACACTCCTTGTAATGAATGCATTGCGCTTCAACGTCAAGAACCCATTGCTGACACAGATATCCAAATACACACAAATACAGTTTGTTTAGTCCTTTGTAGAGAAGTATTGCCAATAGAATAGGACTCTCTGGAGCAGATAAACATGAATCTGTTGGCAGCAACATGCCTTATACCAGACGTGGGCTAGAATGGTATAAAGCCCCCCTAGCATTGAGCTGTGGAGCAGTGGAACTGTGTTCTCTGGAATGATGGTTGGTGCTTCAGCCAATACTTCTGGAATGAGCTGGAGAGTTGGGGTGGATGAGGTGGGGTTGGGTGGTGATCACCAACCATCCTGATCTCACTTATTGATGAATACATTCAAATCAAACAGCAATGCTCCATAGAAATCTAGTAGAAAGCCTGCTTCCCTGGACAGTAGAGACGGTTACTTCAACAAAAATGGGATAAACTCTTTTTTAGTGCCCTTAAAGATTACTTTTGTCCCAATACTTTTGTCCATATAGTGTATTTGCTGTATTTGTGTTGTATTTGTTTTCATTATTATACTGGGATAAATAGTTTTAAGCAATTTTTGCCACTACCTAAGACTTTATATAATTCAAGCCTACATATCATTGTTTGTGTATCTGCAGAGAAAGCACTCCAAAGACTCTACTGAATGTGAAGCATTAGATGTCAGAGTGTTGGAAAAAAAGTCTAACCCACTTCACATTGCTTTGCTCTTGCATAACCTGTGGTCTGCGAACATGTTCTCGTCACAGTGAGCTCAAAGCCGGGAAGTTTTGTGTACAGTTCAGCAGTGCAGGCCTCAGCCTGGGAAAGCTATCCCACTCCACCACCTGGCAATCTCCTTTCCCAGTTTAACAGGAAGGGCCAAGACAAGCGAATGAGCGTTCGGGCACCTCATCCTGTAGTTCAGAGAGGAAGCCACTCTCAGGGCCTCTGAGGAAAATATAGGGTGGGGGGAGGGGTTAGTGGGGCCAAGCACTTTCATGACAAACAGCCTCCTTCGCATATGGAATATCTCTTGCTGCTTTTCTGACAGCCACTTAGACTCCCGTTCTCAATTTATGTTAACCTGGGAAACCCATAAATCTGTTTGACCAGCATGTGTCCTCAGTGCTCATGGAACTGGGTGGAGTTGAGCTGTGTCACAGCGGTCGAAGCTGGAGCATGCCGGAGTGTAAGGCAGTTTGCCGCTGACACAGGGCTGACCTCTAACCTTCCCTATTGAGCGGTGACACACTGTGCCGTGAAGGGTGTGTGAGGCACAGGGTTTCCTGAGCGGTGGTGACATCCTCTCCAGTGATTTAGAGCAGGCCGTTCTGTTGGGTTTCTGTGTTGGATTACGTAATGTCAACAGGACAGAGACTGCAGGCTCAGCATTCACTACCTCACATGAACCCATGACCTCCTCTCCACCATTTAGGTTCTTAATTTGAATGTAAGTCTTTTTCAATACTGCCAGTACAGAATAGTGAACATCAGTCTTTAAATATTGTTTTAACCTCTTGAGACCCGGACATTTACTTGACGTGCATTATTAATTTCTTCTGTTTGGGATTAGTAGTATAACAAGTATAAAAACTAAACTTAGTCTTTATACAGGAAGTCATTCTTGCAAAATAACAATGTCCTCATATGAGGCCAAAGGATCAAAGTTAAAAAAAGTATCATGGTGCAGAGAGGCAGAAATGTAACGTCCCCAAATAAGGACACAGAATTATCAATATCAAAAATAGATAGATATAGCTTTTGAATGGACGCTTCACTTTCACTAGGAGCTTATCAATGACTACCTTAATTTATGTAGTAAACACACTTTTGTAGTTCCATAAAGTTGTCTGTACTCTGCCTGTGTAAATCTCTTTCTACCTGCCTGTCCAGCCTGATCTCACAGTGAAGATGTCCACATTGATATTTTGTTTCGTCTTGTAAAACAACACATTTTTATGTTCAGAGGAAATGTGACCCCTAGGAATGAAGTAAAAACTACAGTGGATCACTGAAAATCAACTCACAATGGGAGGTTGACTCATCCTCAAATCCTCATGACTGTAACGAAACGAAACTACAAAACTGTAAAATGTAATAATCTACACCTAGTCTGAACATACCTCTAACCTACACCTTACACCTGAACCTAATCTTGACCATTATTCTATACCCTTATTCTAACCTTAGCCACACTGAAATGATGTATACTTACCATTTCTCCAGTAATTTCCATCTATCTGTCTAAACAAATCTCATATTTCTCATTTTATGATTGGACCCCACTGTATGTGTCTGTCTATATATTAAGGATAATAATACAATAACATTGTATAACATAGTTCTTGGGGCTAACATATTAGCTCATGTCTAAAGCATATCTATCAATCCATCCATCCATCTAATATAGTTGTCTTTTTTTTTTTTTTTTTTTACTTTTTCTAAGATTTAATCCTTAACCTAATTATAATTGAGTCATCTCCGGCTGTTGCAGATCTGCAGTGAATTAAGGTGAGGAAAAAAAGTGTGAATGAAGTTTTGGTAATGACAGAGATAGGATTTCACAACATGTGGTAACAATTTTCTCTCTGATTTCCTTTCGATGTTCGTGCAACTGCCTGCAAGCTGTAAAGCTCCATTGTATTCATATTTTTCTTGTTAAAATATGTTTTCCTTATAATTAATTAGGGGTCGGATATTCCAGTGTTGTTTGAAAGAACAAAATTATCAGATTGTAGCTGTGAAAAGTGTACAGGACATGGCAAGGCCTGACCTCCAGCTCTCCTCCGTCCACTCTGCTGCAGAGTCTGCCGTGCACCTGTTTGGCCTGAGTACAAGCCTGCAGAGCTGTGTCGAAGCTAAATCTTTATGTTTTTAGGACTTGGCATCCTACAGGACCATTTCCGCTGTGGCTGCCTCCGTCTAATTTGGCAAATTAATTACATGTATGGATATGGCTGGAATATTCCAGAGACGCTTTGCACGATCTCTTAAGTTCGGCACGTCGCCTCCAGGCCTGTTGGGCCATTGCCTTTAACCGCAGAACCACAGCCCCTCATCCGACCCCCCACCCCCCCTCTCAGGAGCCAACAGTCTCTGGCTGTCCTCTCCGTCCTCTATTCTCACTCCTCACTTCAAGTGCTGAGGGGAAAATTGATGGGCTGGTGCAAGTGACATGTTATATGTGCCTCCAGGGGAAAACAACAGTTTCAGTTATTTTACAGTTTTCAAAGACTTCAGCCAGAAAACATGCACACATGAGCAAGCATCTCGAAGTATCAGGATGCGATCATTTGCTGTGTGCTTGTGAGATATCTGTGGTTTCTCCTTTGAGTTTTGGTTATCTTTGCTTCTTATGTTCTCAGGGAGATTTTACTGACTTATGGCCCTCTTTCTGCTCATTGGGAGTCTATATATGGATTTCTACAAAGCTGCTTTGTGACAGTGGCATAAACGCTGTAGAAAACTGAATGAAAGTGAACTGAAGACTGGAACAGACCAGGTGGTTTTTGGTTGTTTTAGACAGAAAACGATCTGACGTGAGTCTCACACAGCACTGTGTTAAAGGCAGAGACCACCCTTCATGTGTTTTACTTCCAGTTTAAACTGCCCATCCGTTTTTCAGCTTCAGGGTAAAAAGAAAAAGTACAAATTATACAGAAGTCGCAAAAACTAAATTTACCATTTCAGTATTTAGTGCTTCCACCTTTTATAGCTTCCATTCTTTTCGGGAGACTCACTTTCGGTGGTTTTGTAGAAATCTGCAGAAATATCTTTCCAGAGTTCACGAAGAACCATTTTCTGCTTCTCACCATCCAAGTCATACAAAACATATTCAGTGATTTGAGGTCTGGACTCAGCAACGTCTTTGTTTTTTTATTTAATGTGTTTGCTTTTCTTATTATTAGCTTCTCGATCATCTCAACATCCTTTCAAACCCACAGTGTTAGGTCACCTTTCACATGATGTACACAGTCACAGTTTTTTTCAGATCTAAGGGAGTGTGGATCTTAATTTTCTCCTCTCTCACAGATAAAATATATAAAAGCTTTTTAATAGGATCAGTTTTGCTCCCATGTCCCATGTTCTCTGTATCTTTTCTAACTCCAGATTTTGAAAACTCTTGTCCTCACTGGAAATGAAACAAATGAAGGGTAATCTCTGACTTTTTTTTAGGTCTGTTCAGATACCATGTGTCCAGACCATGATATATATACCTATACCATTAGGAGCAGGTGGGGAGGCCTTTTTTTTACTAAAGAAGTTTGTCTTGTGACACACTTACCTTTTCATTAGATAGGCAATACATGCCAGGGCCTGCAATTATCCAAAACCACAACGATTACAGATTCTATCAATGTACAATAGGCCAATCGGAGGCCTAATTGTTTACTGATGTTTGGCCCCATGCCGTATGGCTAATAGTGAACACCACAGGTCCTCTGCATGATACAGGAAAGCAAGGTAAAAGAAAATCCTATCCTTTTTACAGTCTTATGGTATTAATTTGTGCTCCCTAACATACTTTATATATGGCTAGAGAAGAAGACGTGTTAATTTAATGGCATTTTTAGTTCTCAAAGTTCTTAAGACTGAAAATAACTGTGTGTATGTTTATATGGCTGCATCTAGACATGTTTATTCATCATTTAAATCATCACCAAGCACTGAGAGCAGTTGTGTTTTACAATGTTCACGACTATTGGACGTCTCTAGGTAGAGACCTCTTTTGGAGCACAGAGGACGTTGTATGCTTTGTCCCAGTGTAGGACCAGCAGGACCAGCTCTCTTGTAACGCTTGCCGTAAAGCACATGCTGTCTTTCCCTATTTCCTCTTCCTTATCACATCCTAGCACGTAAGTGTGAGGGTTTTCTGCTCAGTCTTCTCAGAGTAGAATTTGGTTTGTTGGTCCTCTTAATGTGGCAGAGCTGCTGCCGCCAGCAGAAGGAAAAATGCTAATAAAACTCTCAGCTAGCTTCCTAGTCTGCTGTATGCCTGCTCCTATAAAAAACTGAGAATAAAAATGGAATGGACAGACTTTTGGAGAAGGTTATAATGAGTAGACTCCAGAGAATGTTCTCCTCACTCATTCACCAGTCTCTGATCAAATCCACATGTTTCTGGTAAAATATCACTACATGGTAAATTGATAATGAGGACATTGGCTCTACATACCATTAAGTCTAGAGAAGACAGATGTTGATAAACTCAATTACAAAGTGATCTAATTTTCAGAGAATTTCAGATGAAATGTAGTGGTGCTTCCTGGATGGAGATTGAGTCAGAGTTTGGTCTACACTGGAGACCTGTAGTAGAATTAGTACCATTAGTGTGTGGGCGTCTGCAAAGCGACACAGTTTGTGTTGCACAATGCAGTGAACCTGTGACTGTGAAGTTAACGGCATTACATCTGTATTGAGTGAATTATGTAATTATCACAGCCAAGGGACAATAAGGAGGGCTGACCCAGTCTGACCTATGCATGTTTTAACGGATCGCGTATCAGAATCACGAGTAACGGTACGCCTGTAAAATGACTGGGAAACAGCTGTAAAAGTGGAATTTTACCAAACCATACTAAAGTTTCTGAGCAGAAAAACAGACATGTTCATTTTCTACAGCAGGAATAGGCTCTTCTGTGGTGTTACCTCAATACAGACAGATCATTGGAGAAATGTGCCATGGACTGTCGTCTAAAAGTCTGTAGGACCACCAGCAGTCAGACCACTTTTTTGCACCCTTTCTTGTATGTACACTAAAAACACGGTTTAAGGTTTTTTTTTAATTGGAACTACATTGTCCAGGCAGTGTGTGTGCCGCACAGCTCCAGAGGCCTAGAGTTATGGGTTCAGTTCTCACTGGTGTGTTTTCACGGGTTGCTGTGTTCTCACTGTGTGTGTTTCCTCAGGTCAGCAGTTGGAAGTGTAAAAAAAGTACAGGTACAGGTAAAGGTTTTGAGTTTTGGTTCTGAGGTATCTGAGTTTGACACTCAGTTCTGTTGTCTCAGCCCCAGCTGAAATAGAGATTCTGCTGTACTGGCCCACTTCAAGCACTGTTCTGGGTGTTATAGCTTTCTCATGCCTTCCACAAAACATACATGGTAAGTGGACTGGCTATGCCAAACTGTCCCTGGGTGTGTCTGTTATGCTGCGAAAGACTGGCACCCTGTCCAGGGGGTAGTGATATTCATACTTTGCGCCCATATTTGCTGATACTCAGCACTAAAGTACTGCAATTAGACCTGAAATGTGTGGGAGGGGGCAGTAAGTCATTATTATTGATCAATTGCTTATTGAACGATACGTTCAATAAGCAGTTGAACAGTTGGCTGGCTGTTGGCATCTTTATTTCATTCACAAGAGAGCTCACACAATGTCTCAGTGTTTTCATCTGGAGTCTGTTAAGTTTGGTACTCAACATGAGGAACAAACTGTTAATGCCAGTAAAGCAACCCAAATCAGAATCAGCCACTCTGAGACGTAGCCACAAAAACAGCCAGAGCATTTGATGTGTCAGAATTAACAAGAAGCAAAGAATCACTGGTTAGCTTAGCAGTGATGCACTGTCACACAGCTGGCCAAGAAACCACTAAGCGGCTCTGAACTGTCCAGTTGTTGAAACGGGAGATTATGTGTACAAGCACTGTTTCCTATGTGATTCATCCAGCATGGATGTAAACATTAAGCAATTAAAGAGCTCTGCACTTTAACCTCGTAGTCATTGTTTCTTCCAAATGAGCCAGACTACAGAGCTAAACCAAAACAATCTGTGCCACTGTCCAGTGTGTATGGACAAAAGTTTTGGGACACCTGCTCGCCAGTTTCCTCCGTAATCAAGAGAAATTAGGTTATCCTGCTTTTGCAACCTATCCCAACAGTGTTGGATGGAGCACCATCCATCATTCCAGAGGACACAGCACAATGCTGGGGGGCTTTATACCTCTCTAGCCCACTTGGAATTAGGCATGGTTCCAATAGGTTCACGTTTCTGCTCTAGGGAGTCCCATTCCATTAGCAGTACTTCTTTACAGGGGTAGACAAGCATTTGCACATCTGCATCAGGCATGGGTGCAACTACAGTAGCTGAATGCATTTTAAAGGGGGAGGGGGGGGGGTTGGGGGTGTCCACAAACATTTGAACATACAGTGTACTTACAGTTACATACTGTGTTGTATGCTGTACGTGTGGGCAGACTGAAAAAATGGCTAAAGGAGTGTTTCTCCTAAACCCCTCATGCCACAAACTAGCAGCTCAACGTTAGAGTCCTGCACGTTAGAGTGACCACGAGAGATTGAACTTCCCCGAAGGGCTGCAATTTCCGTTCATGCTTTGAAGTGACAGAAACCTCTGAGTTATTTTAGTTTTATTTCAGCCGAGGACAAAGACCATACCAGCTCAGCCTCTGCGAAAAGTCCCGTGTTGTCAAGAGAGATGCGTCACAACAGCTTTTATTAAGCTCTCATTACCATATATTGAGGGGAAGGATATTACGGTTTATATGGCCGAGGCATGGTAAATGTTATGGTACAGGGACCTCATTGGAAAGAGCATGGGAGCAACCTCAAGACTCTACATATAACGCCTGGGAAAGCAGAGCTGTCAGTTAGGGGTGGTTGACCACTAAGAGGGCAACTGGGTGTTATTTTTGTGAGTAATAGCGGATCATAATGTGAAAACGGCATGGCTACCGCACCCCTACCGCCTCCCTCACTTCTCATTTAGAATTTCCCAGAGACTTCCAGAAAACAAGGATTAGCTAATCTTATTCAGTAACACACTGCTTGATGTGTTTCTCTGTCCTCTAGTCATGAGAGAGTGAGTGTAAGTTGGGGATAAAGCTGTGGGAATGGAAAAAAGGGAACATGTCACAAGAGTTTATGATTATTTGACGGTTATCATGTTCAGGGATGCTGGAAATGTTACACTGTGTTTTTCCTCATAAATCATTATGACGGAGCCCTGGGTCTAAGGAGCGCTGGACTTACCGAAGACAGGAGAAGGCAGCCAGTTCTGATTATGTAGGTTCATGCGCTTTTCTAGCACAGAATTCCAATTGTTATTTATTAAGCAAATATGGAAAGTCCTATTACTTATGATGTAGTATTTGGACACGGTCCTAAAAATAAAGTTGCTTCAAGTGGTTGTTTTTGAGTGATGCAATAGAAGAGCCACTTTTGGTTCCATTGGGAACCATGTTTGTAAAATAGCTGTATGAGTTTATAGAGCTTTAAACCGATCTAAAGGTTCTTTACCATTTAAATATTCTGCAGTCTTCACATCTTCATTACATCATATATATATATATATATATATATATATATATATATATATATATATATATATATATATATATATATATATAATCAAATTTATTTGTGTAGTCCTTTTTACTGCTGGGGTTGACACGAAGCAGCAATAGGAGAAGATCAACCCCCCCCCCGTGAGCAAGCCAAACGAGAGTGGCAATAAAAAAAACACCTTGAGAGGAACCAAGACCCCATCCTCCTTTTGTCAACATGTGCTTTGTATAGATAGTATCTAGGTACACTTTGAATGGATTCTGTTTACCCAGTGTGACCAGGTGAGATCCAATTTGACCAGTTTCACCCCAGTAAAAAATGCACCAATGCATACATCAATGGTTTCTCATCAAAATGATCTAGGAGACTGTGAAGAGTTTATGGTGGAGGAATGCTGAGGATGATATCCACATCTTGTGAAATGTGTGACCACCTCCGAATGTGGTTTGAGTGATCTGATTGTAATCTGATCACTGCAATGGGTGGGTCTAGTAGGGGTTGTATACACCTGACTTCATGCAAACATGTAAAATCTGATCGTTACACGATCACCGAAAATGCTGTTAATGCCAGGTGTAAACAGGCTCTTTGAAGCTTCTTTATTTTTAAGACTACATGTTTTTGCATGACAGTTTGGGCAAGTCCAGTACACCAAAACTGTAGTTGCGTTTTGATTTGTGATGGTTGGCAGAAGCTCTCATCCAGAGTGACTTATTCATGTTACAGAAGTAGAGAAATTTGGGAGTCTTCACTGGGAGTCTTGCCAAGTGACTTTCATTGGTAAAGTGTGGTGAGCTCATCTGAGTAGGCAACTGAACCTTAGTCTAGGACATGGAGGGAGGATTATTGGGGCATTTATATTACTGTTTGTGATTCTTTCTGTTTGTTTATGTTAGTTTGTTTATATTCATAAAAAATAATTCAATTAGTAATAGTAGTAACTGTACAGTAACATGCAGAGCTAATCCTTTCAAAGAATCTGAAATACTATGGATGCCTTTAACAGTATTGTGGCAGAAATATGTGTGTTCAGCAAGCTCTGTATTTTTCCAGTAAGACGCCAACAGTAGTAAATATTATGGGTGCGCCACTAAGTCCAATTCTGGCCAAACCCTTACCCTACACTATCATGGAAATGCATGGTTCAAGCCTACATGCCAGGATTCTAGGCTTCACAACTCAGAACCAGTGTAACTTGCAGAGAGGGACATATATTATAACCAAAAGCCATATCTACCCTATCTAACCATGTTTAGCATGGTCATATTTGTACAAATATCTAAATTCTGTTAAAATTTCTGTTTCCTCCGATTCAGACATGTCTCCTAAAAATAAACGTTACTGCAAATTCAAAATATCACACAAAATTGGCCTGGGGGTCTAAGGGTTAAAAAAGGGGAAAAAGATGGTATCTGATGGCTGTTATTATCGGCATATACTCAAGGTTGCAGTATTGGTATCAGACATGAAAAAGTTCAAACGTTCAGTATCAAACAAAAAAAGATTTTTTAAGGACAGTTTTTGTCAGCTGATTCATAAACTTGCCACAACTTTATAGCATTATATGACAGTGTTTACTGCAAACACTTTATAAGTAACTTGAGCCCCACTGCAATAATGATAATGATAATTCTGTGATAATTCCTCAGTAAAGCATTGGCATGTTAATAAAGAAGCCTGTTTTCTGTTTAGTCTAGACCAAGCAAAAATAGATCTAGCAAAATACCTTTACTTCACTTGTAACTTCCAGCATTTAAGATTCTGAATTCAGAACAATGATCTGTTTTCTGTACCGCAAGGCACTGTTCAAAGTGTTCATATCTATGTGTGTTTAGGATACTCTACAGGCTAAGTGAAGGACCAGATTTTAAGCGTTGTTGTGTAATCTGTAAGCAGATGTTCAAAAGTTGGACCTCATTTGTGGCCACATATTGTGTCTGTTCTACTTAATAGAATATGACTGACATTGTACTGATGCCTGCAGTCACATAGTTCAGCATTGTAACACTGTTCTGTCTGTTTGGCTTAGTGTTACCGTCCTCTCAGTGCTATTTTAGATAACATTTTGAGGTAGAATCTAGGTAAACAGCCTTTGGGTGCCAGCTTTTAGTTTGTCTGGTGTAGGTAAAGTTGGATTTACGAGTTTTGTCTTTAGAATGCATTTATCTATGATTTTTCAATTACCACTGTAATCATAAAGGGGTTTGAAGGGGGGTTCATTTCCTGTATCTCCTATTATTATATAATTCAGCTGTTATCTGATTTGTCACAATATCACAGACATTGGTGCTGTGTTTACATACACAAGTGGTGTGATTGGAGGAGAATAGGCAAAATTACAGACTTAAATGTGTGCTTGGAAGAAAGTTAGCATATTGTATAAACAACAGTGCTGCACTTTGAAGGCAAAAGCACCATCACTTGTTTAATATTTCCAGTGTGACCTTTAGCGTAGAGCCCAATGGGCTGAGAAAACAGCTTATGACTCACTTTAATGTAGTAAAAAGCAAAATATGAACTAGGGGAGCTATTTCTGTAAGCTTTGCTACAAAAATATGTGAAAACATAGCTAATAATATTTATGCAATCTCTACAGTACATATTACCATTTGTGCATTCACATATATACTGCAAACAGGCAATTTACCTGTGGTATTTTTAGTCTTGGACCACTCCACTAAAATCCTCATTTGGGACTCTGTTGTCATTTCTACAGGCTTTTTTCTTTTTGCCTTTCAGCTGCAGGCCACAAAGCTCAATAACAATTATGCCATTTGCCAGAATGCTGTTATTCCAAATTAGTTTGATGATCTACATGTCCAGATTCGAGCTCTGAAAAATTAAGAACGCTGTGGTTTGAGGGTTTTTTTTCTTTTATGAGAACTTTGAGCAAACTTGCATTTCTACTTAACCTCCAGCAGCCGCCACTTACCGGCCTATTTGCCAACCAGCTTTTTGATTGCTGCTAATTATGCCGAGCTCCGAATGCCATTTGGATGAATCGCCAGTTCATTAAGAGGGGAACAAGAACATTAAGCATATTGTGTAAATATGGTTAAATACTTTTCTCCTTGCTTTCTTTCTTTCTTTTTCTTTTTTTTCTGGTCTTGATGAAGTGTCTTAAAGTGCTCAGAGCTGTGTGCTGGATTGCACTAATGCTCTAGACTGGGCTTTTGCCACTGGCAGGCATCCCTTCTCAGGTTATTTCCAGCCCATTGCTAAATATAAGGCCTGGGCATGGGCCGCTTTCACTGTTCCTTTGTTGCTGGCAATTTGAGCGCTGTGCGCTAAGTCCCAGATGAAGCAGGCGATGCCAGAGAGCCCTGCCTGATGTCAGACAGCTTTGTTTAGACAGTCAGTGCATAGCCAAATGACTATTTCCAAGCCCCAAACACAGTCCTCATATCAGGCTATTTCTGCATTAACTGACCGATGCCAATTGCTGGGACATTAGATGTGGGTTTCGGGACTTCCAAACAACTCAGGATGACAAATGGGCTTTGTCATGGTACAGGAGTTTCTCTGAGCCTACCTCTTGATGTTCAGAGACCACTGCAAACCTTAGAGTCATATTGTGTGCATGGTTCTCCGCAGAACAAAGACCAAACATAACCAAACAAAATTAAATGAAACGCGTTGACTGATGTGTTTGGTAATGCTGCTCGTAACTCAGAAATGTGAATTGTTTTTCTCAGTACAGAAAAAATCTGGACCATGTACAGGTACCTGCCTTGGTGATATTGCTATATGATGCTTCAGAGGGTTCTTTGGGTGGTATCATAGAGGAATCGTTTTTTCATAAAGAACCTTTTTTGTAAATGAGATATATGTGTGAAGCACCTTTTAGAGGTTTAAAGAATGTAAAAGTTATCTACCAATTTTAAGGTTCTTCATACCCACACCTCCATTTCCACATTCCACAGAAATAAGAGGCATTGCTAAGCTATTAACATACACAATATGGACAGAACGCAAGTATTGGGACATCTGCCCATTCATTGCTTGTTCCAAAATGGAGTAACTGTCTCTACTGTCCAGACAAGGCCTTTTTTGACTAGATTTTGGAGCATCGCTGTGAGAATTCGATTGCATTTAGTGACAAGATCTAGTTAGTGAGGTCAGGATGTTGGACGATCACCACCCCACCTCATCCTCAACTCTCTAACTCTCCTTAAAAGTATTGGATACGGATACGTCCATAATTCCAGAGAACACAGTTCCACTGCTCCACAGATCAATGCTGGGGGGCTTTGTACCCCTCTAGCCCATGCCTGGCATTAGACATGGCATCTCTTTTACAATAGGTGCAACTTAAAGTAGCTCAGTGCATTCATTAGAAGGGGTGTCCACAAACATTTGGATGTTAATGTGGAAACAGACTCTTGCTGTGCACTATATGGAACTGTTTGGAGTGTTGTGATGCAGGTACGAAAACCAAAACCATTGCAGTTTATATCCATTCTCTCTGTTGAATTGTCACACTTTTGTAGAAACTAGGTCAAGTGTGTTTAGCAGCTCATGGTTTCATTTCGGTGCTCTGAGGCCACCAGTGCAGTCCATTGAGGCCTACAGGACTGTGGTACTGTGATTTCCAACAGGCACCTAAAAGCAAACAAATACATTGAGAACTATAGAAATGGAAATGAAACTGCTGTAGTGGCTCTTTACCCTCCTACATAAAGCCAGAGGCTGGCAGACCAACAAAGCCTATATCCTCAATGTGACAACAGAAACATTCTCCTTTACCCCCTCCAGCTGCAGAATGCCAGCCATTTTTCTGGGCAGACTCATGACGCTTAGTATGTTTTTCACCCTATTATACAGGAATTATTGCCCTCAGTTTACCCAGTTTGTTCGTTAAATGCCAGTGGAGTAGAGAGAACACTCTACTTTTCGCCTCTTAGAAAGATGCCGTACTCATGCCAGAATGCTAAGCCGATTCTGTGGGAAAGCAGGAGCTCTTTGCCAGAAGTACTGCTATATGTATAAACGCGCTGGGATGTTTTTCTCAGCAGTTAACATGATTAGTTATTTTCCCGGCCTGGTAAAACTCCTTTAGTAGCATGTCATACATCAGGGATGATAAACTAGGGCCGTCACTTCTAGATGCACATGCCATACTCCAGAACTGCCTCTCCTCCATCAGGTGAAATCCCAAGGCTTTCATCAGGTGTTTGAGCAAAAACGTCTGGTATGTTTAAGGTCCTCAGTGGCGTGGTTGAGTTTTGGTTTCGCGGCAGTGAGTTTTTAACACTGGAAAGCAGAAGCAGTCTCGCTGGGTGCACAGGGAGGCTCAGCACTCACAGCAGCCTATCAAGTGCATCCAGATCTCACACTGCCGTAGGTTTCCCTTGCTGCTTTGCTGCTGAAAGGAAAGTCCTCATAATGGTATCATTGTAAGCCACCTGCAGGTGCTTGGAAAGCTTGAAATGTGTGGGAAAATGAAGACGTTACAATACATACAGAGTTAGCTTTCACATGATGTTTGACTATGGAAATGAAGATGTTCTCAGGTGGCCCTATGCTGTATATTTCACCAAAGAATGAGCATTGGGGATATGATTCAGCATATGATTAACTTGGATTAACTTTCACCAAGCCTGCTCTTTAATGTGCTTTAGAGACCTGTTGACCACATTAATTATGAACTGCTCAAGTATTTTAATGCTTATATGCTTATAATCTATATCTATACAATCTAAAGAAATATCTCAGACCAACTTAAAACAATAAGGAGACTGATTACACAACACTTTTGAGATATCTTAACTTAGTTTACTCAAAGTTTGGCTAACTCATAGTTCTGCATCTCAGTACCGGGTTGAGCCTCAAAAACATTAACAAATGAGCTGCAGCCAGTTTACATATTTGTTAATTCCCACCAGAACATCCCCTATCACGGGATGTCCTTAGACTAAGAGGCTTTTGACAATGGAGCGCTGAGCTCCTGCTGGGATTCAAACTTATGATCTCTGCACACTTAATAAGCAGCAGTTAGACTGTAGGGCCGGTCTAGAGCTGAGAAGTTACACCATATAAAAACACAGTTCTTAGTAAATTTGCTTTCCTGTTCCTCCATGAACACAGAGATGTACCTGGATTCACAACTCTAGAGTGGTTTGACTATCCAACTGCCTGCTAGTCAAAGGCCAACAGGAAAGTTCAAAGTTCAAAACGTTCAAATCAACTTGATGCAAAAGTCAGATGCAAATGCATGGTCAGTAGTCTCATAATAGAAAGGCCTCCTCCATGTGATGGGGCGAGTCTTAATCTGCAGATGGGAATAAACAATAAACAGATTGAGGGGGGAGAAGCCACAGACTACACATCTTGTACAATATTTAAGCAATTTCAGCTGCAGCTCATTTACTAATGTTGTCAAGCTCAACTATATTGTTGACCAAACTAAGATGCAGAAGTAAAAAATGTAAATGTAAAAGAGTTTTGACTAAACTAAGTTGAGAGATGCCCTGTAATCAGTTACCTTTTTTTTACAGTCTAGATGTTTGTGTACAATACAAGTCAGCTTTACATTACTATTGAACATTCAGTTGTTCTTTGAATTGACTATATTGGCTAAACTGACTGCATAATCACATGTATCTGCTAATCAGTCTTGTATACATTCACTTTAGTTTGTGCATGCCTGTTGCTCTGTGAGGACTATTTAGAGCCCATCAGCAACAACGAAGCTATATGGAAGATCCAAAGATCCATTGCAAGGAGAACGCTTTAATCAATTGAACAGCAACAACTTTTGAGCTTTGTTCCAGTTGAATTCAGTGAGCAAATGTGACCAACAGTTTGAAACAATGTGCTGTTGAAACACACACACACACATACACACACACACACACACACTTGAGAAAGTTATGCTTACCCCCTTATGTAATTGGATTTGTCTACTGGGATCCCAAAAAACATGACTTGGAGGTCACACGGCTCTTGTCATGCTCTTTTTGTGCTCTGTGGGAGCAATGATGTCTAGAGTGTATGTGATTACTCTTAGTAATGACCTGTTGGAGCTTTCGGTCTCATTTAGAATCGTTAAAATTGTGTCGTACAATTCCTTCTTCTTCATTTACGCACTAAAACGAGTGTGTGACTCAACAAGCGAACAAACGCCTTTTATTTATTTAATCATTTGTCTCTTTTTAAGGCAGAAAACTGGATATACACAGAGAGAACAAAAGGCAGCCTGAATAAATCTTTCCACTAATTCAGTCATTTTTCACCAAATTACTCCCCCAGTCTTCTCCACATCATGACGACGCGCATGCATGTACTTTCAAATCCAGATTTGATTAGCTGCCTCTGCCTTTAAATGATGCTTAAAAAAGCATTCGTCCTGTTCCCCAGCAGGCTTTCGTGGACGTAATCTTGGCCACAGGCTGTTTGATCGTCTCGTGTTCACCCGAAGTATTCGAGAGGATACCTCCCATCTTAGTGCAGCGAGCGTTGAAGTCATGGCGATGACATCAAACGAAGAAAATGAGGCCTCTTTGTCCAAATATAGTGAGGGCAGTGGTGACCTCATACTGGGAGGAAATGGGTCGGGATTGCAAGGCGAGACATCTGGAGGGGCAGAGCGAGATCAGCCAGGTGTCTCACGAAGCCAATGGAAAAAAGGCCATAAGGATAGGCTCAGGCTACCGCACATCTGCCGGTACCAAGACTGATAGCACCACGTTGTTTTCCCCTGTCCAGTTCCCTATAAAGAATGTGGCTGGTGCGTCTAGTCACAGGGAACTGGGTCAGCAGCTGTCTGCTAGGTGTAGGGTTTTGGCCTCGTTGAAGGATGGCATGACAAACCGTTATCAAGTGCTGTTTTTTCCTGTCTTGCTCTTCATTGTCAGATCCGTTACGCTGTCAGTAAGAATGTAGCTTGGACGCTATGAAATACAGGGACACGTTGAGACTTGCCTCAAATGGTTCGACTGTAACAGAAACTGTGTTTGTGTGAGTTTGTGTGTTCGGAGGAATTTCGTAGGACTTTGTTGAAGCCTGTCATCTCGTCAGATGGATAATAATAGAGTTTCTTGAACCTCTTTACTGCGCCTGCTTCTCAGGCAGTGCAGGCAAATGAAGGCTGTATCTCATTTCCACCTGTAGCCAACAGCTGTGGCCCTAGTATCTGCTCTGTTTAGATCAAAAGCTTGGGTCAGGTTGAGGTTCTCTATGCCCATAGGTTGCATTTTTCATACTTAACTGTAATCCTTTTGGACCCCTGACACCACTGGCCTAGTAGCACTTAACTCTTTGGGTTTGCAGTAACATGCAAATTTTATTTGCATGTTTAAGAAGGTGCCTTGATGGTTATTGTATGGTACAGTGAAATTGATCTCTTCGTGTATACCATCTTGGAAAGCTGGGGTCAGAAATTGGTTTCCAGCATCATGAATCTATGGGCCCAGCTTGCCTTGTGTGAACAGTCCAGGCTGATGGAGGTGGTGTCATTGTGTATGAAATGTTTTGTTTTTGGCATATGTTGGGCCTGGTAATATCGGGCAATCATCTCTTGAATGCCACAGCGTGATTAAGTTTTGTTCCTAGACCAAGTGCATCTCTTAATGACCACAGTTTACTGGGCTGTCCAATACTTGATGTATCTCCATGTACAAAGGCTAGTTTAGCGAATGGGCTACAGGTCCAACACCTCTGGAAAAACGTACATTTTTGGTCTGACTGATGTGGTCTTTCACTCAACCACATTTGTTCTAAGACCTCTTGCTAAGACCTCTTGCTCCTCTTTCAGAGAAGTTTAAAATTTGGATTTGTTGTCAGACCTATGGTTTAACATTTAATGAATGATTTAAAACTGCACCTGTTGACATAGTCTGTGACCCCGTGAGCAAAGTAAACTTTGTGTTTGATCATTTTTCAGTTTTAAAATAATGCTGCCCAACCCTATTGCTAAAACAATAGGCCTCTTTGGAGCAAATAAACATGAACTGATTGGCACCTTACCTAATGCCATGCATGGTATACACAAAGGGTGTAAAGCCCCCCAGCATTGAGCTGTGGAGCAGTGGAGCTGTGTTTCTTTAGAATGATGGTTGGTGCTCTATCCAATACTTTTTGGGGAGTTGGGGAGTTGGGGTTGATGACGTGGGGTGGTGATCATCCAGCATCCTGTCCTCCCTAGCGCTCTTGTCACTAAATGTAATCACATCCTCACAGCAACGCTCCTCAGTCTAGTAGAAAGTATTCCCTGGGCAGTGGAGACAGTTACTCCAACAGAAGTTTTCATAAAAGGAATGAGCAGGTGTCCCAATTCTTTTGTCCATGTAGATAGATATTGAGCAATAAGTACTTAAAAGGGCTCAAACTTGAAATAAGGTAAACCCTTACACTGTGTGATTACTAATTACTGTTAGCAGTAGTTAGTAGTACATTGCTGTAGTGCTTAGTCATAGTGCTGTCAATGTTGCAAGGCCTATGATTTGTGATGCTCTCTGAACACCTGTAATTTGCAGCACCCACAACTATTCAGCAGGAAAATCTAAGTTTTGCCACAGAGCCCACAACAAAAACCTCCCGTCATTTTTACATCAGTGTTGTTGAGCATGTACCTGTTGTTCCTACAGCATAATGTTGCCAGCATACTATTCAACATAGATTAGCAAATTAGCTGGTTACAGAGGCCCGGCTTCAGAATGTAAAGCCCTAGAGTGATACTGGCTTCCTTCCCATTCCTGATATAGCTGTTATAACCTACAAGCAGAACACAAGTGCTAACTAGCTCAGTCATCTCATGCTTTATTTTTCTGCTAATTAACATTGACTGTTATTATGTTATGGCATGGTGTAAATATTAAGCAGAAATCCTCAATTAATTAGCCAAAGCCGCACGCCTTTGACATGCTCCAGATGTTTAGTAAATGACAAAAAAAAATGGTCGAGGTTGAGAGATGGCTCTTGATTTGGTTAGTCGAAATTATGTCCAACTCATGGCATCAGATCTATAGGATCCATTAACTAATACTATGACCTAAGATGAAGTGTGTCTTTCCATGCAATCCCTTCCTCCGCTCTGGTTCTCTCTCCTGCACACACTCTCACTGACATGGTGTGTTGATGCAATTGCATTACTCTGTTTCATTTACTGTGAACATGGAAGGATAAAAATGGATTAGGGAATGATGGGGTGTATCGTTTGAACTACGTGGTAGGGGAACGTTCCTGCTTCTTGTGATTTATAATGGAAAAGCTTGGCTCACACTAAAGAATGTACTCAGTATCTTTCAGCAATTAAATGGAGCAAATCATGTTTTTGCAGCTATATTCTGTTAAGAAGTGTGGAAAAAGACGCCTTTAGCAATAACTAGAGTGAAGATATTTTCAGAGCGCTTGTTGTCTTGGACTGCTGTGTCATTTCTGACTCTGTAATTGCTTTGCTGAAAATAACAGACCAGCTCAAGGAGCTCAAGCTGGTTAAGCTGGTTGACCAGCTAAGCTCTTGACCGGCAAAGGATATGTTTTGGTTTGAGTTTGATATTTTCGCTGGTTTACCAGCATGAACAACCTGACCCAAGCTAGTCAACCAGCTAGTCCAAGCTGGAGAACCATCATTATTAAAGTGGTTCACCAGCATGACCAAGCTGGTCAGCCTGTATGACCAAGGTTGTTGGCCAGTACGACCAGCTTGACCAGCTGGTTGGCCAGCATGAACAGCATAACCTAACTGGTCGACCACCATTACCAAGATGATTGACCAGCATGACCAAGCTGGTCTTACAATATGACCGAGGTTTTTGACCAACATTACAAGCATGACCAAGCTAGTAAACGAGCATGATAAGCTGGTCAACCAGCTTAACCAGCTTGCTTCTTGGCAAAGAGTATGTTTATGGATGACCAGGCACCTTTACCATCAAGAACCAGCTTAGACCATCTGAAACCAGTTGAGCTGGATTTTTCCACAGGGTAGTGATCTAACTGTACCCCTAGCCTGACCTCCTGTGTGTTTGTCTTCTCAGAACGCAGGTCAGACGCGGCTCTCCGGACCTTTCTCCACAGCAGAGTGGGACGTCGAGGACCGTTAAGCGTTACCCCTCATCCAGCGGACCCATCACATCCAACGCTCTACCCAGCGGCAATGGAAACAGACATGGCAGCCACGGATACACGCACACTCAGCACCTCTCCTCCTCCGGTGGCCAGTTGCATGACTCCCAGAGCAACGCAGTATCTGCAGCAGGTTGTAACCCCAGCTCTTTCCACATACTTGTCGTCACTAGGGGTCGTATCCATGGAAGTGAACTGTGTTTGGGTACAGCAGATACTCTTGTTAGTTGATAGAGCAAGTGCTGATATGTCCCCAGAGGAAATGCGCACGTAAACAGGCACATAAACACGGGCATAAACACACAAACAGAGACATCCATTTATCACTCACTCAGGATCGTTTGAACACACTCACGAAGACACACTGATCACAGACTCATTCTGTTGCCCTCTGCTTTATCTCTAATTCACTCCCTAATACAGTGAAATGATGTGGGTCCATATGTATCGTATGTCCTATATGTACATATATGTACATATATATATAAAAAAAAAAAAAAAATAAATATATATATATATATATATATATATATATATATATATATATATATATATATATATATTACTAGCTTATATATATATATATATATATTATATGTATGTACATACCTGGATGTTATAGTTACATCCCCCGTACAGTGGCATGCAATGTTGTGTTACTGGTAAAAAATTAAGGGAGTAGATGATCTCCAATCTCCAAGCTGCAGAAATTTAGAGATGAAAGATTATTTTCAACAATTAAAGCAGGATTCGATTTTAGAGTGAAAAAAGGAAA